>NW_015178860.1:0-6463 GCF_001447785.1 Gekko japonicus
TAAAGTTTCTGGTTAAAGCTTCAACAGATTTAGTCTATTTCACATTTGGGTTCCTGGATGGTAATACAGATCTCTATTCTAAACCCTGTTTATGTTTAAGAGAAACAACTGTTTTATTTGGAGTAAAGGATCCCCTTTTACCTCAGAGCCACCACCCACGTGCTGACCGTTTTGTCATTCTACCATATATAACTCAGCCATCCTGTTCTTTAGGTCCAACTAAGAATTCTGATGTGAGAGTGTTTGGTGGCAGTGAAAACAAGTAGGGAATGCTGAGGAATTCAAGGAGGCAGCATAACACATGTCACCTCAGAGAGGTGCCTTTACAGAGGTTAAACATAAGGAGTCTCTCACAGAAAAGAGTGATAATGTTACATTTTCCATCTCAAACTTACACACCAGCTGAAGGACAAACTTTCAAGATTCAAGGAGGCAGCATAATACATGTCACCTCAGAGAGGTGCCTTTACAGAGGTTAAACATAAGGAGTCTCTCACAGAAAAGAGTGATAATGTTACATTTTCCATCTCAAACTTACACACCAGCTGAAGGACAAACTTTCAAACTTTGCATAAAGAAAAAGACTTGAAGAGCAGGGCAGTATCTCATCTACTCCTGCTCTGTCAGAGAGCTCGTAAGGGGCCTTTTATATGTACTTTCTTCAAAAGAACACTAGAACCCAGCTCCACTGTGACATGTGGATTGGGGACATGAAGTGATTTGTAGCAGGTAGTTTGACTTTTGTCCTTACCTGGCTATTGAGGTACTCGGGATCTCGTTGCCTGCAGCGCTTCCAGTCTGAAAGGTGACCTGTGTGAAGGGCTTCTCCCGAGTGCAGCAGGCACGAGGCCAGAGTTCATCTGGCCGTTGCTCCTGGAAATGGGAGCAGATCCCAAAATCGTCAGGCCCTGAAATGCCACAACATGAAAACTACAACAGAAAGAAAAGTATAATCAGAAAGCAGAGCTCAGGTTCTTATTCAGTCACTTAAAGGAACTGGGGCTGTGTTCCTTTATAAAGAATAAATATAACTGTAATGTAAACAAACATGGAAATATATAATGTATAGTAGTGAAATCAGCCACAGGTACATTATAGGGTTTAGTCAAATGATGGGATATATTAAAATTCTTTGTAGCATATTGTTATTGTTATATTTCTGTTTCCAGTAGTTTATGAAACACTACAGTAGTTCTACAAATAAATGCACAGTATGTCCATTTCCTAGCCATATTTGAGCAATAGCTGCTATTCTTTTTCTGGGTTCTTCTATGCTTTTTTAATGTCTAAGAGAGACTCGGCGATCCTATATTCCACCTCCTCTCTTCAGCTATAATAGGGTTTTTTTAAAAGCTGCTGAGTTTTGTGCGTTCAGTCAATCCTAAAAGACATCAACCCTGACTGTTCCCTGGAAGGACAGATAATGAAAATGAAGCTCAAATACTTTGGCCACCAAATGAGAAGGGAGCACTCACTGGAGAAGACCCTGATGCTGGGAAAGACTGACGGTCAAAGAAGACGGGGACGGCAAAGGATGAGATGGTTGGACAGTGTCATCGATGCAATGAACATGAAACTGAGCCAACTTCAGAGGACGGCGGAAGACAGGAGGGCCTGGCGGGAGCTGGGCCATGGGGTCGCGAAGAGTCGGACTCGACTGTGCGACTGAACAACAACAAAAGAGTACAAGAGAAGAGGCAGAAGTCTGATAGTTCAGGGGTAGGCATTTTTTGTTTTTTTCTGCCTAAGCACTACCTATCTCCAATCTACCAGTTGTGAAGATGTGCCAGCAAACAAAAGTATGAAGGGAGGGACAAATGTAGTTGGCCAGAGAGCAAGCTGAGCCCTAGAACGTCTGCCAACCTTGCCTCAGTCCCTCAGGAGCAGAACTGGCCCTACACGCGAAGCAAAAATGGTCTAGCGGGCCACCCTTTGGCACATCATGTGACCAGGGGTTGTCTTACCCCGTGATAGTCCTTCAACAGGTTCTAGCAGACAATGAAACAAACTCTTGTCAGCATTCCTGTCTCATTCTTTGTTCTATAATCCTGAAAAAGATGGCTTGTGCTTTTTGTACCTCAGAGAGAAACACATGTTTCCCCTGAAGCACATTCCTCCTCCAGGGAAATGCTGGGGTCCTGTACAACAAACCAATAACAATTGCTCATTCACTGAGCAAAAGGGGTTGGGGTGGGACTCTTAGTAGGGTTGCCAGCCTCTAGTTGGGGCCTGGAGTTCCCCTAGAATTACAACTAATCTCCAGACTGCGGAGATCAGCTCCCCTGGAGTAAATAGCTACTTTGGATGATGGACTCTACAGCATTATACCCTGCTGAGTGAGGTTCCTCTCCCCAAACCCTGCCCTCCCTGGGCTCCGCCCCCAGATTTCCAGAAATTTCTCAACCCAGAGTTGGCCAACCGTACACACACCTGCAGTCAGTTCACCAGTTCTACCGTGATCTGAATATAATCACATTTTGAAGAAGAACTGTACCGCAATCATGATGGTGTTCCAAGATGTGGAGAACACATCAGAAGCATTGTCCCCTTGGTAATTCCTCTGCAAATCAGACAGGAGGAATCCAGCTTTGATCTGAAGAAAGAGCAAAGAATGTTTCTATCCTGTTAACAAGTGTGCTGCCTCAAAGGGAGATGTCAGATGTGGCTAGTGTTGCTCAAGTCAAGTTTTGAAACCTACACCACAGCATCTAATAGCTGCGCAGCAAGTAGAGATTTAGCAACGGCAGTCTTCCTCTTTCCTGCTGGCTCTGACAGGAGAGGTCTTATCTGCTGAATCTCTCCATGACATCTAATTATCAAAAGGGCAACCCCCAAGACCCTAAGGTGGAGGTCTCTTGAGACTTTCATCCACAGAACCAGGTCACAGCAGAATGTTCTTCTCTATTCCCCTCTAGAAGATTGATTCTGTTGATTTCAGGCCATATCAACATTTCAAACATCCATGACAACCACTATATTCTCATGAAGCCTAGTCGTATACAAAGTCATGGACATTCTGGGTTAGATCCTAAGGCTCCTTCCACTAATGCAAGGGGCACTTTGGTTTGTGCTGGATTCCTACCAATTACCTGTCCTCTTGCTGACCCTTTCAGGCACTTTGCTGTTCTTGAGAGCCCACCAACTCTCTAGGAGTGGCATTTCGAGGAACCCAGCAAACTACAGCAAGAAAGGGAGGCGGTCAACCTAATGTAGGTTGTTCAATTGATATTTCCTATAGCAACAGTATTAACGAACAGAATGTCTTCCATAACACAACTGAAAACTCACTGAGAAGCCAAGTCACGTTCTGAGGATTTCTGGGACACTGCAGCGAACAGGTTTACAGGAGATTAGAAGCTTTACTGCAAAATCTGACTCCCAAATTTATTAATTCTAGAAGGACCATCACCTAGCGACTCACAAGGAGGAGCATAACCTTTAATCAGGAAAAACAGATTCAGACTCACATCTGGATTCAGCCTAGAGATGTAAAATTTCTGGAAATTTTGAAGCTCGGAAAAAAACGGAAATTTTCGGAAAAACTAAAAAAATGCTACATTAGCATTTCTTTTGTCTTTTCTAGATTGAAAGTCATTCTGTTACTTTAGGAACATAAAATATGACTATGGACATTTTTACTTGGCATGAAATTATCACAACTAGCATATTAAAAATATAGTGTATCCAAACAATTATTACAAACAGAATACCCATCCACATGCAAAAACAAAACTGAAACTTTTTTATTTTCTTCTGACAATCGCACCTCCTAAAGGAAGAAATGCATCTTTGTTGTTGCATTGGAGAGTTCAGTTTGTAACCTAGGACTTGCTTGTCCTCAGTGCACAGAAATTAGATCAATCTGATACCATAATATATATATATTAGAAATGATTTGGAAAATATTTGAACACCTTGTCTTAAAATATTTTATTCATCATGTTAAAATAAAACGTTCCATAATCAATTTTCTTTTCTTTTCTCAACTTTTCCAATTTTGGGGGGGGAAAACCAAAAGGCTTCAGGAAAAAAAACGGAAAAACCGTTTTTTCCCCGAATTTTTCCGTTTTTTTTCTGGGCCTTCACATCTCTAATTCAGCCACATCACCTAAGACCTTTTAAAATCAATGAATTGAACTCTACATAGAGTTAGATTGCTCTGTCAGTGGTTTTGAGGAGCATGCTCTGCTAAACTACATCATCCCCGGATCTTCTCATTGTCTCTAAACCAAGCACTGTTTTCTCTAATGAATACCCTGGCTACTTGAGCTACCTCAGAATTCTCCATAGCTTTAAGTGTCTGTGCACCACCTGTTTATTTTGTATAAGCCCTACGTTTAGTAAATTAACATAATTATTTATTTAATACCTTCCCATGAGAAATGTCTCCGAGGAGGAGGAGGCAGTGTTCAGGGTTGCAGAAGACAGTTTCAGTAAGAGGAGGAAGCAACAAACATGGGGAGATTTGGGGATGAAGGAGGCAGGTACTTCTCCTGCCCATCCCCCACTACTGAGTCCAAGATCAGCTATTTGTTACCTGTTTCCTACTGACAAGAATGAGTGTAGCAGCCACAGTTTCCGCAGAGAACACCAGAAGCACCAACACAAAGAACTGTGGGATGAGAAGAGGAAGCAGGAGAAGAATAAGACCATTTGCAGCCGGGTTTTCATGCTGGAACCGCACGTGTCAACCCAACCACCCACTCAAAAGGTCACATTCTGCTATAATTATTGATTTTGAGGCTAAGCATTAATCCATAACCCATGCACTTGCTAATGCGCCCGCAGCTCCCAGTGTAATTGTGCTTGCTGTACCCCTAGTAATATTTCCCAATCTGTGGTCTACTTCTCCATATTTATCCTTCATTCCCAACACACCTGCACTCTACTTACAAGCAACAGGGTGGACCTGTTTTCTTTGATGGCTCCAAAGCAACCCAAGAAACCCAGGAATGCAAGTGCCACACCCACAAAGATGATGAGGTAAGCCCCTACATTCAGAAGTGGACTGGAAACAATGATGCTCTGAAATCCATTAGGGTCAGCAGGTGCCCACACTTAGGAGGCAGATGCCCCCCCACCCTGAAAAATATGCACCGTGGCGGTAAGAAACTGGTTAATTAAAAGACATGTGTTAATATATGCAAATTTAATCTTTGCTTTCAGTGACTGGCTGGCTATCACAATCAATGCATGTAGTACATCTGCCGATAGCCCTAAAAGCCAGTGACCCAGCCAGTGGAAACATCATTGATACCTTTCCCAGAAGAAATAAAGGAAATACTGTTTACGTGCACATATCAACAACACATTTAAGTTCTTTCTATTTAAAATTGTTCTGGTTTTGGTATCAAGACCAGGTTAAAAAAAAAAATGACTGGATAGCAAAAAAAAGAAAGAAAGAAAGCTGGAATTCAGTAGTCTCCTTTAAAATAAGGGATGCCCTTCAAAAGATGACAAATGTCACAAATAACTCTTGAAATACTTAAGAGTGCAAACGTGAACCTATTGATTGCAGTGGCTAGAAGGAGGTTCTGTTGGAAAAGGCAGTGGTCTGGTGTACAAAGAAGAAGAGAAGAAGGCCCTGCAGGGGGGTAGCAAGAAGACAATTAGATGGGATAGTGAGGTCAGCACCTTCTCTCCTGTTAAGTGTCATTCCTTGTCTGTCTCCGGATTGCTGCTCTCAGGGCTATTTTGGGGCAGGAACGGAGTTCCGGCTGGCTCCCAAGTTGGCCACGCCCAGCAGGAACTCATTAGCATAATAGGCCACACCCAACAGCAGGATCTCATTAGGATTGGCTACATTAGGGGTGTGTGGCCTAACATGCAAAGGGGTTTCTGCTACAACAAAAGGCCCTGGGTTTTGACAACAAACAAGGTAAACAGAATAAGAAGCAAAAGGTGGGTTAAACTCAAGCAAAATATGATTTATTGGTTAAAGACAAAAAGTAAGTTGCTAGTTAACTTTAACTGTTTTGGGGAAGAGAAACTGGTAAAATAAATTGGCAAGTATCACGCACAGTCTTTTGATCATAAGATCCCTCTCTGACAGGAATCACTCTTTCACTGGGTAGCCACACTGGCAAAGCTCTTTGTATTAATTCTCTTTTATTACTTTGGAGTCTCACAGACCCTTCTCATATCTCTTCCACACTTAAACTTGTAAAGACATATATATTGAACTAGCAGTAAAGCCCGTTGTGAAAGCAATACAACGAGATCTAGAAAGAGGCTCTGGGGCAGTGCTCTGGCTTTGGGCAAACAGTGTCAATTTGCTGTGGTGACCTCAGCAGGGTATAATGACAGAGTCCACTGTTTTCTCCAGAGGAACTGATCTCTGCTACCTGAAGAGCAGTTGTAATTGTGAGTAATCTGTAGCCCTCACCTGGAGATTGGCAACAAGTTTCAGAGGTCTATGTGGCCCAGAGGTCTATGTCTTCATGGCTGGCTGAAAACTGCCAGG
>NW_015178861.1:0-5089 GCF_001447785.1 Gekko japonicus
GAATTAAGAAATCCTGGCTATGGGCCTGGATCAGGTCCACTTCTGTTCCTGTTGTTTCAAATAAAGAATAATCTTTTTTTTTCTGTGCCATGCTTAGTTGCCCTATTACTGAAGACAGGATCTTTCCCCAAGGAGTCAGAATACTTCCTTTGCTCTGTATACTATTTGGGACATTATCTGATGCATAAAACATGGCTCAGCATTTTCCCTTTGGGATTGATTGCTGCCCAGCCATGTGGACTTTGCATCACAGTTAAATCCTCCATTAGATATCAGAGTTGATAGCTAGAGATCTCTCTCCTACCCCCTTCTTTCCCAGCATTCCTACCTGGTTCTACCACATCAAACGGTTAATGGACTCATTGGTTCTTGGTTCTTGAAATTGCACTCATATCCACGGCCCCTGCCACACGGCAGGGGAAAAGCCGCCAAAAAGGGTGGCTTTTAAAAGCCGCACCAAAGTTGAAACGGCGCGGCGGGATCCCACGGATCCCCTGGCCGCGCCGCCTTTTCTCCCCGGCACGATCAGACGCCGGGGAGAAAACACGGCCCTGACGGGGAGCCTGCCGAACTGCGCATGTCCGAGCATGCGCAGTTCAGCTAGGCGCTGTGGATGCGCCGGCGCAAGGACGTGCTGGCGATCAAACAGCCCGGCTTGCCGTGCAGCTTCCTGATGAACCACCAAGGTAGGTGGTTGCAAGTTGGGGTGGATTTTCGCGGGGAAGAGCCAGTTCGGGGACGGAAGCACGACACTTCCTAGATGTTGTGGTGTGATCGCGCCAGTTTGCTCTGCCCCCGAACTGTCCCGCTCCCGGCCCAAATCGCCTAGTGTGAACAGGACCCATATTTGACAAATCCCCTGCCTTGATGCTTGTGTTCTTCTTCTTTAATCAATGTTATTTTCATTTTACTCTTTTTGGACTCTCTCTCTCTATTCTGTTGCACCTCCCAAATGTGCAGTCAAGGATAATTATGTCTGGCATGTGGAAAACTGCTCTGGTGGTTGTTTTAAGTGTGTGAATGCAGGTATCCTGTTCCCCAGGATATTTTGCTTCCACTAATGTTGCAGGGCAGCAGGTCTAAGAGTTGGAGGCTGTCTGGAAAGACAGTATCTCCACACAAGATTCCTGTTTTATGGAGTAGGAATACCTTCACAGAGATGCATACCTAGAATACACCTACAGCCAGTTTGGTGTAGTGGTTAAGTGCGTGGACTCTAATCTGGGAGAACCAGGTTTGATTCCCCTCTCCTCCACTTACACCTGCTGGATTACCTTGGGCGAGCCATAGTTCTGGCACAGCTATTCTTGAAAAACAGCAGTTTCCAGCAGAGCTCTCTCAGCCCCACCTACCTCACAGGGTGTCTGTTGTGGGGAGGGGAAAGGAAAGGAGATTGTAAGCCACTCTGATACTCCCTTGGGTAGTGAAGGGTGGGGTATAAATCTACTCTCTTCTTCTCCTTCTGACACATGTGCCTGACTGCACGCAGTAATATACTATCTGTGCAACAGATACGTGTATCAACATTGTATGGTAACTTGTGGTGACATATTCATGTGTAAAATTATGGTTTTGGAAGATAAAGTTTTAATTTGCACTGTGTTAACTCTAAGATGTTAAATGCCTTCACAGGTATGCAAATGGTTGCAGGTCAAGATTTTCTAGATAGCCCTCAACATGGGAGTGGGGGATGGGGGCACAAAACAGGGAACTCTGGCACATACAGGGCACAAAACAGGGAACTCTGTTGAGGGGCTGGAGGAAACTTGCTTTGGGAATGGGAAAACTTTAGGGAGAAGAGCAGACACTAAAGATGTGCACCTGAAAAAGATGGTATTTTTTTCAAATTCAGGTTTTGTGAAGAGCATAAATGCCAGTATTCTGGGTTATTTGGGTCCCCTAATATTGGTTTGATATTGATATTTTGGTTTTGGTTTTCCAGAATTCTGAACATTTCAGGGATTATTATTCCCTATGGGGGACTTCTTCCAGGGGACTGGAATTTTTCAAGCAAATGATACTACAATGTCATGGTAGCTAGTCCTGGCTGTCTGCTAAAGACCCCCCATCACCATCATTTCAAGCAGATTGGTTCAAGGGGTTCACTTCTATGGTCCTCAGAACAATTTGCCCTCCCCCATTCTATTTGTCTCCATTGTTTCCTATGGGGGAAAAATTCCATGCTTTCTCCAGGTCAAAGAAGCCACTATCCAAACACACAAGAGTAACCACTGGCCAAAAGCCTCCCAATGCAAACAAAACCAGCAACCTCAACAAAACCAAAGTCAAACCAGAGAACCCCAGCAGAACGATGGCCAATATAGCAAAGCCTAACACAACCAATGTAAAACCAGAGAATCTAAACCTTATCATGAGATTCGTTCTAAATATATTACACCAATAATTGTCGCCTACCCAGGCAGGTCAAATCAGTTTTATTCTACTCTTCTTTTAGCTGATATTTGTAATGAAACTACTGCTAAGGTAGCAAGATTTTGTGCTATGGCTATCCTAACCAGACAAAAGACTATTACTTCTTACAAAATTTTAAAATCCACATTGTCTTAATTAAAATTTTTACCTGTACCAACTGTCTGGCTGTATTTCACTGTTAACTATATGTAACATTTTAAGGTATTTGCTGATCTTTGATCATAATAAATCGAATTGGATTGAATCTAATCCAAACCAATTGAAGCAAGGGGCACCATCAAGAATTTAAGCAAGGGGCACCAGTGTCAAACCAGAGAATCCAATTAAACCAGCGTGCTAGTACCAAGACCTGGCAAGAAAATTGAAACACTGTAAAACTGAAGAAAAGCACTCCTGGGAGTCTTAAAATTCTGGTCCTAAATATTTCTATATATTCCTGAATATTTCCATATATCCCTAAATGTTTCTAGAATTTTCAGAAGTCATTTACTGGTATCCCCAAAAATCCAGACTATCAGAATACACACACACACACACACACACACACCAATACAATATTTTTCAGATATATATCCAAGCACACATCTTTAACAGTGACAGCTTGGAAATTCTAGGACTGATTGGGAAAGAAATAGGCTAAGATATGGCTTTGTTCAAATTCCTTTATGAAAAGGCCTAGAAGGAAGCAGAACAATTGAAAAAACAGAAATCTGGCAATTTTATCATTAGTCTGTTTACCTCTCAATTTACCATCAAAGAGGGATTAGGAAGAGAGTATTGCATTTATCACTTGTTTTATTTCCCATTCACTCTGTGGTTGTTAGACAGTTTTTGCTGAAATATATTTAATTTTGGAGATATGGCATTTTCTCTCCATCCAAATAAAGTCTCACTTGGTCCCAAAGTACAAAGAAAACTTGGAGAAACTCCTGCCTGGAACTGCATGATCTTATCAAGCAAGATTGCCAAGATTTCTCTACATCCAGGGTAATTTGAAGTAGATGACCAGTCTGGTGTTCTGCATACATAAGGGTCTTGTGCCTTTGGGAGAACTAGAGTAACACTACCTTTTACACAGGATATTTGAACCGTCTCGATAATTATCACACTAGGTATTATTCTCATACTGCTGATGGTGAATGGACCTGTGGTCACTTAATAAAGGGTGCAAATAAATATATTTATATGATATTGATATTCACCCTTTGACCCATTTAGGTTTATAGTGTGGCTTACAATACAGTATCAGTATCATTGAAAAACAATCACAAGCTTAAAGAAATCAATCTAGCTTGTTTTCCATAGTTGCCAATGAGGTCTCCAGAATGACCACATACAGGGCACAAAAGCCTCCCCCTGTAATGTTACTTCACCCTAGCAGCAACTGGGGTTCATAGGTACATTGTGTCTGAATATGAAGGTTCCAGTTAGCCATTGGGGCTAATAACCATGGCTGATATCACAATAGTAAGTAAACAGCCAATAATTGGGGGGCGGGGGAGCAGTTCATAAGATTTGAACTAGGAACTAGTGTCTCAGAACTATTGAGCATATAGAATTCTGAGAAACAAGGTAACCCATCAAAATAACTATACATTTTTGAAAAAAACAACATGGCCTTGTGGAAATCAATTTTATTGGGGTATTTGGTTAACATAGCAGAGTTTTCCCAGTCATAGAAGCATGATACTGAGTTCAGTAAATAAATCTCCCAAGAAGTATATTGTGTGTGTGTGTGTGAGAGAGAGAGAGAGAGAGAGAGAGAGAGAGAGAGAGAGAGAGAGAGAGAGGTAAACTTACATTTATTCAAGTAGATCCAGTTCACACTCAGGTTGCAGTCAAAAGAGGAGAAAGAAGCCTAATCTAAAGACTACTTTCCCTGTCACAAATGCCAGCTAATCTGGCATCCCATGTATAGGAGTATGAGGGCATTGTGTCTACAGGAGAGACCTTTAGCGACATGTGTCTCCATGGAAGGCCATGTAGAGAAAGAGAAGACAAAGAAAGAGGAGGGGTCAGAGGACAACTCCCAGGTTAAGACAAAGAGAGGCATCCCATTCAAGAAGATAACATCTATACACCTTGAGAGTGATGTAGCACTCCCCAATGTCTAGGCACGCTGAGTTGCTCACTCACTAAATGTGTATTTTAAGATATCAGGGATCCAGTTTTATATGGAATCGTGACAGCCAATGGACACATACAATAAACTTTATTCTGATTCTGAGTTGCTCACTCCAACAAATATGTCATACACTGTGATGCACATAGGGTTGCCAGGTCCTTACCTCATGCTGGCAGGGAGTGAGAGGGAGCTTTCCAGGAGAGGTAGGCGGGGCAATGTCACCATGCATGACATCCCCAACATAATGATGTCATGCAGAAGTGATGTCATCACACCAGGGATGTTTGCATGGCAATGCTCTGGTTTTTGGGCAAACTCTATGTTAAAATTGGGCACAAACCATAGTGTTTTGCCCTAAAACCAGAATGTCACCACATGACATCCCCAGCATGATGATGTCACATTTGTGTGACATCATCAAGTCAGGGGCATCGCATGGGGTCATGGCTATTGGGGGTGGTGGTGTTGGTGAGCAGGATCCCACAAAATCAGGGGATCCCACACTCCTACCTGGGGACTGGCAGCCCTAGA
>NW_015178862.1:0-6736 GCF_001447785.1 Gekko japonicus
ACAAACATAAGCTCATATCGTTACATCTAGAAACTTGACACTGGGGCCTCAGAATTAGAAATAGAATTAATAATCAGGTTTCTGCAATGCTGTTTAACATTTAAAGTCTTCGGTGGGAAGGTAACAGCGTTCCGTGCACCTTGGTGTTTAGTCATGCCGGCCACATGACCACGGAAACGTCTTCGGACAGCGCTGGCTCTTCGGCTTGGAAACGGAGATGAGCACCGCAACCCTAGAGTCGGACTCAACTGGCTTTTGAGCAAGGGAACCTTTACCTTATACCGGCCTCTGAAAGGGGATGCTGACTATAGGCATTTAAAATGCTTTTTCCCCCAGCCTTGGTTCTTAGTTCTAGATTTTCTTATTCCTGAATGGAGAGTTTGTTGATTGTTTGTAAAAAGGTGGATTTCGAAACAGGATTTAAAATCTAACTGGGCGGTACATCTCTGTATTACATCAATATATAAAATGTATGTCCTTCTCTTTGCAGACGGGTGAATCTGGGCTTATCCGGCATGAACGTTCTGTGGATTTTTGGAGACTAAGGAACTTTTAGACGCGGTCGAAATCCTGGCAAACGCCAACTGCCTGACGGAGAAGACGACTTGGCAGCTTGGGGCCTTAAGATGTGGTTTGGATGTTGAGCAAGAGATTCTTGGACTACCGTGAAATATTTTTAGCATCGAAGAGGAAAGATTGCAACACACTACTGCTGGCTGAAGACCAAGGGCCGTCGAACTTTAATAAGACGCGCTTCCCTTTTGGAGTCTCGCTTCTGACGGGGAAAACTTCCTCTTCCAGCCAGCGGAGCGGAACCCTCTTTTGAAGCTTTGCCGCGGCACCGATTCTCCCAGCTACCAGCACTCCATCTCAGCAGAGTCGCAGAAGCCTGACGCAGAGGCGTGGACTAACGTGTCGCTGAATTGGGTCCCAGCTATTCAAGGGTGCCGCTGGTAGCTGCTTACATTTTTAGGAACCTCCCGTTTTTGGAGAGGGAGAAACGGTCCCGTGAGAACATCGAAGCGGAAAGGTCCAGATTCCCAAACTGGGCGGCTGCATTCAGATGTCTGACTGCCTCTTCGATGACCGTCGCTCTCCTGTTTCAAAGCCCCGTGCCCCGGCTCCAGGTTCCCCTTCAAAGCAGACACGTCAACATTTTAAAGTGGTGCGTTCGCTAGAAAATACACAGGCTGTGTTTTTAAGCAAAAGTTAGACATTTTATATATATATTTTTGCCTCGGGTCCTTTTGAAAGCGGTATTTCATCTGGTCCGGCCTCTTGAGATCTTGAACCCGTGTTTCTATTTTAAAATTCTGTGCTCTTGGAGGCCCCGAGAAGGGAACGGGTGACTGGCTCCCACATCCCCGCAAGACCCCGTCTACCCGTCCTGCGCACCGCACTGCAAAGAAATGGCCCTCCTTTTGGCCCCCCCTGTGGTTTGGAGTGCACGACCTGGTCCCTTTCCTTATCGAAAGCCGGTAATGAGAGCGATGAGGAATGAACTTAAACTCTAGAGAGTCATGTTATAAATAGCAGCTTTTTACTCTTCAGGTAAAACCGTGACTGATGACAGCCAAAAGCCACACGGGGGCGGGGGAGAGGATTTCTTTGCAAAATCCAGCATGTCGTTTTTAAAAACAGAATACAAAGTCCCTCCAGGAGCACCCCGTGTCGGCGCAACAGGCTCTACTCCCGTTCTTATCAGCGGTACCACAAAACGACCTTCCCAGGGCGCTGCACGCTCTTTGGTTACAATTGTGCATCTACTTTGCTGGAGACACCTGCCGGCACACCGCACAGATTTTGTTAAGTTCATGATCACCTCCTTGGCATGTGGTACTAGAAAGCCAGTTTCTGGCAAAGAGGCTGCTTGCACCTTCTAAGGAGTCGGCTCCCTCTCTCGCCGCTAAAGATGCTTCGGTGTGCCAAAGAGCGGTTCTAAAGTACAGATTCATAACCCCGGGTACCAAAAACATGAATTAGTTGCCTGCAGCTCTGTCGTTTGTGGGTCTAAACTAGTTTCATCACTGTCCGCTGGGCCCAGAAACAACACCTCTGAACGCCTTCTGGCCCCTAGGTCCAAATCCAGTTCTGTAAGGCCCTGCCTGAAGTGTTTCCCCCGCTGGTCACGCTGTGATCCGGGTTGCGGTTTTTGCCAGCTGACCCTCACCTTTGCCTTGATGCTGTCGTCTTTGTACTGTATTTTATAGGAACGACATTGGTGGGGGTGGGTAAGAGTGGGGGGTGTCTCAGGGAACTGTACTGCTGTACTGACTCAGGTGGTCAGCTGTACCGCCACTGCGACCGAAGTCCATTTCTCATCCCGGCAACTGTTTCCTGGGGGAGTTAAAGGCCTTTGTGAATACCTCGGTGCTGTCATTAAACAGATTAAGTCTGACTAGTGTTTGGCTTGGACGTGCATTTGGTTTGGACGTGCGTGCTTTTATGCCACAGTTCCCCGGGGGACTGGGTTCCAAATGCTTGGCACACACTCCCCCCTCCTCATTTATTGCCTGATAACAGCACAAATTAGAGACTCTGGATATCAAGGTAGGTAATTGTTTCGTGGCCTTCAGGGAACTACAAAGAATTCTGCCTGCATGCAGGAGCCGGGCGGATCGAGCGTCGTCTGCAAATAACTTCGAGTGAAGGAATCGTCAAGCTAGTTGGCCGCGTGGGACATGATTAGGGGCCAGGAGACCAAGCCCTATGAGGAAAGGCTGAGGGACTTGGGAATGTTCAGGAGAGAGGAGAGGAGGTTGAGAAGAAGCGGAGAATGGATTTCTACCCCGCCCTTCACTACCCAAAGGTGTCTCAGAGCAGCTTACAAGCTCCTTTCCCTTCCCTTCCCCTCCCCACAACAGACACACACCCCCATCCAGACCCAAATGCCACTGAGGTAACCACAGCCCCAACAGGGTAGATGCTCTTAGCAGTTCTGTCACATATGATCAGCTATTGTGAGTTCCGAGTCATTTGGGAAAGCGTCAGCGCCTGCAAATCATCTGAAGAAGTGAGCCGTGACTCGGGGAAGTTCCTCCCCTGCCACAGATTTTGTCAGTCTTTCAGGTGCTGCTGGACTCTTGCTCTTTTCCACTGCTGGTAAAGGATCCCTTGCTCGAAAGCCAGTCGAGTCCGACTCTAGGGTTGCGGTGCTCATCTCCGTTTCAAAGCCGAAGAGCCAGCGCTGTCTGAAGACGTTTCCGTGGTCATGGCCGGCATGACTAAACACCGAGGTGCACGGAACACTGTTACCTTCCCACCGAAGTGGTACCTATTTATCTACTTGCAATTTCTTGTCTTCGAACTGCTAGGTTGGCAGGAGCTGGAACTAGAGACGGGAGCTCACTCCGTCATGCGGCACACTCGGGTCTCGAACTGCTGAACTACCGACCTTCGACAGCCTGCAGTTCAGCGTCTTCACCACTTGAGCCACCGCAGCTCCCTGCTCCCTGCTACAGGCAGACTAACAAGGCCACCCATCTCGGTCTGTCTCCATGGAAGGCACTATATCTAGCAGTACACTCCCGAAAGTAGACTTTAAGGTGCTCGGGGACTCTTGCTCTTTCCTGCTGCTACAGATAAACTAACACGCCTACCCATCCTCGATCTATCTTGCAAATCATACATCACTGTTACTTTGGTATAAAGGGCTTTATTTATCCCTAACTTTGACTCGGCCCGGAGAACAGGATGTGGGGGGGGGACGCTTTGTAATACCATGTCCAACCGCAAACCAGTCTAAGTACGCTAAACGAAAACCTCATTTCCTCCATTAAAGTCAAACCTGGGCTTCTCGAAAGCTGCCTCAAAGAGGAAGAGCTAGCAATGCTCGAAAGAGGGTCAGTATCGGGGCCGGCACTGTTTGATTTGCTCACGAATGATCTGGAACTGAAGGGGGTGGGGTGAACAGTGTAGTGGCTGGGTTGGCCGGCGACGTGAAATGATTCAGGGTGGTGGAAACCGAGGCTGACCGCGAGGCGCTCCAAGAGGACCGCCACAAACTGGGTGACAATGTGGCAAATTAAGAAGAAGAGGAGGAGATTGGGTTTATACCCCGCCCTTCACTACCCAAAGGTGTCTCAGGGCGGCTTACAAACTCCTTTCCCTTCCCCTCCCCACAACAGACACCCTGGGAGGTAGGTGTGGCTGAGAGAGCTCTTTCCAGAACTGTCCTTGAGAGAACAGCTCTGACAGAACTACGGCTTGCCCAAGGTCATCCAGCAGCTGCACGTGGAGGAGTGGGGAATCAAACCCGGTTCTCCCAGATTAGAGTCCGTGCACTTAACCCCTACACCAAACTGGCTGTGTGAACAAAGAAGAAGAGAGTGGATTTATACCCCGCCCTTCACTACCCGAAGGTGTCTCAGAGCGGCTTATGACCCCCTTTCCCTTCCCCTCCCCACAACAGACACCCTGTGAGGCAGGTGGGGCTGAGAGAGCTCTGACAGGCTCTTTTTTTCAAGAACAGCTCTGATCAGAACTACGGCTGGCCCAAGGTCATCCAACCAGGTGCAAGTGGAGGAGTGGGGAATCAAACCCGGTTCTCCCAGATTAGAGTCCGCACACTTAACCACGACACCAAACTGGCTCTCAATTAAGCTCAATGTTGGTGAGTGTGAGGTGAGGCACGCTGGGGCAGGAAATCCCAGCTTACTTCAAGTCTAGGCTAACGGGGTCTGAACTTGCTAAGACCGAGAGGGGAAAAGATCTTGGGGTCGTAGTGGAGAGCTCAATGAAAGTGTCGACCCAATATGCTGCAGTGGTGAAAAGGTCCAACTCTGTGGTAGGATTATTAGGAAAGAGATTGAGAATAAAAGGACCGATATTCTAATGCCCCTGTATAAGGACGTAAGAGAAGCCAATGTTGGGTCAGGCCAGTGGCCCATCCAGCAACACTCTGTATAGTGGCAGGGTATAAATCCAATCTCTTCTCAAGAGCAGTTCTCAAGAGAGCTCTCTCAGCCCCACCTGCCTCACAGGGTGTCTGTGGTGGGGAGGGGAAGGGGAAGGCGTTTGTGAGCCGCTCTGAGACACCTTTGGGTAGTGAAGGGCCATGGGGTATGAATCCAATCTCTTCTCTTCTTATTATTCTTCTAAATGGTTATATAAGAACATAAGAGAAGCCATTGGTTCAGGCCAATGGCCCATCCAGTCCAACACTCTGTCACACAGTGGCCAAAACCTAGGTGCCCTCAGGGGGTCCAGCAGTGGGGCCAGGACACTAGAAGCCCCTCCCACTGTTGCCCCCCCCCCCAAGCACCAAGAAGACAGAGCATCACTGGCCTCAGACATAAGAACATAAGAGAAGCCAGTGTTTTGTTGGACAAAACACTGGACTGTTTTGGATTGCCAGGTATTGGGCGGGGGGGGGGGAACGTGCAGATCTGTCCTCGCAGAGGAGGGAGAGCTTGTGCCAGAATAAAACTTGGTCTTAAAGGTGCCACTGGACTGTTTTGGATTGCTAGCTATTGGGGGGGGTGGAACGTGCAGATCTGTCCTCGCAGAGGCGGGAGATCTTGTGCCTGAATAAAACTTGGTCTTAAAGGTGCCACTGGACTGTTTTGGATTGCTAGCTATGGGGGGGGGTGGAACGTGCAGATCTGCCCTCAGAGAGGAGGGAGAGCTTGTACCTGAGCAGGGGGCGGGGCTCGTTGCATGTGCCCACCCCCTTGGGCTCCTTACTGCCAGAGCTCCGCTCCTGTGCGCTCCCACAGGAAATGACCCCTGCTGGCACCGATGGTCCCCCATCGAAGTTCAGAAGCAGGATCCCTAATCTCGGACTATCCCGATTGAGGCACAGGACCTCGGTCTTTGTCGGATTCAGTTCCAGCCGGCTCAGTCTAAGCCAACAAGCCACGGCCTGTAACGCCCGGTCTAGATCTTCCGGTTTGGAGTCAGACCGGCCTCCCATCAACAGATAGAGCTGGGCGTCATCCGCATACTGGTGGCATCCCAGCCCGTGCCCCCGGCAATCTGGACAAGGGGGCGCATATAGAGTCCACCCTCCTAACTGCTACACCAGTGATGGCGAGCCTTTTAGAGACCGAGTGCCCGAACTGTGACCCAAAACCCACTTATTTATCGCAAAGTGCCAACACGGCAATTTAACCTGAATCCTGAGGTTTTACTTTAGAAAAAAGCAACTCATACATTAACTTAAGATGATCCAAACAAAAGTAAGGAAAGCAATCCCAAATGCTTTCATTTACTTAAAATTATTTGGCAGAGAATTCGACACTTTAATGACGGTCTGGGCCTGGCTGGGGCGATGGTATGCGTGCCCGCAGAGAGGGCTCTGAGTGCCACCTCCGGCACCCGTGCCATAGGTTCGCCACCACTGCGCTACACCAAACTGGCTTAGGAGGGGGCCCTGCCCAAACCATTTCAGGGCTTCTTAAACCAAAGGCTGACGATTGGAAGTGGAAGCAGAAGCACTTTGTCCGGGCTGGCTCAGACACCCCTTTTTGTATGCCCCGTGCGGAATGTGTTACGGGTGTGTGACCGCAGTGGGGGGTTTGTGCAGCTGCAGTGCCCCAAAGGAGCGGATGCTGGCCAGGGACTCTTGGCTGGCGGAGCCGTTTGCCGGTAGGTAACCTGACAAGAGCTCTTTGGTTTCTTCTTGGGGAGACTCGCTCTAGTTTGTGTTTTGCAGGTAGAGTCAGTCACGAGGGATGGTGGGGAGATCAGACTTAAGAGCTGCAAGCCTATATGTCAGCAAGCTGCCATTCTGTTT
>NW_015178863.1:0-4535 GCF_001447785.1 Gekko japonicus
ACCCCTGCGATCCTTAGCACTCATGGTGAGGTATGAGGGTAGGGGACTATGAGGAGTATGACACACTGTCAGAGTCTTGCAGCAATCAGGAATCAACAACAGGCTTTCAACAAAGTCTCCGTTTATTGTTCCAGTATAGGCAAGTCATCCATACACATTCGGTGTCAGAACCAATTAAAAAAGCGGGAAAGGGTCGATTATACCCGGTTCAAAGCAGGGTCTCCTGATGGCTCAAAGCCAATCAGGGAAGAAGTCTTTGTGCACATAAAACTAAGGGGTTCACATTCCAAGGGAAAGCAGTGCAGCAGACACCAAGGTCAAACAGCAATAAAAGGAATACTGAGAATCAAAACCAAACATACCAGACTTGGAAGGAGACACAAATCAACCACCTCCCCCTCCACCAGCCACAATGGCAGCATAACTGACAGTTTTAAAATCTTTGTATTACCCACCTCATTCAGTCATTTTTCTTTTCCCACCCAAACAGTAAAACCTTGATTCCATTTGGTCTCCCGAGCTCTGTGTCTTCAGTGCGATCTTTCTATCTTCTGTTCTTCTTGGGCTAGGACAATCTTTTTGGTTGTGGAGGTAGATGGCTGAGAGATGAGTCATACCTATCCCACTTTCCCCTTGTCTACCTACTAGCTTGTAAAAGGAGTTTTGTACTCTCTAAACTTTTTTTAGAGTGCAAAGACCATTATTGTTAACTTTGATGTAAATTCAAGGGTGTAAGGCATTTCTTCATAATCATTCATTGGTATTGTCTATGGAAGAAAATTCCTGTTATGGTCTCAATCTTTACGGGTGTAATTCCATCAAAATCCCAGTACTGAATTAGGAATTTGGGGTTGGCATCAGTTCCCTCTAAGCTGCGGAGTCTTGTGAACAAAAATTCTACTTTGTGAGCTACTGACATTAAAGTTGTGAGTGAGCAATTTGGCTACTGCATAAATTAGTGTGCTCTGGAGCCATCCTTCCTGAACTAAGACAAAAATGTGTGAGCCGGAGACTAAAAAACTGTGAGCTAGCTCACACTAACTCAGCTTAGAGGGGACACTGGTTGGCATTCTAACATGCTTCTCTCACCTAGGGGTGAACTTCCCATAAATTCAAGAGTCCTTGCTCTTTAGAAAGAACCCAATGTTGAGGTTACATTTCCTTTGAAATCTCCCTACCTATGTAGGGGAACAAAATTCCTTTTAAAATTAATACATACAAAAAAGAACGGAAGAGAATCTGAATGTGTGTGATACCTACAGTAGAGTCATTTTTAAAAGAATAAAATAAAAAGTCAAGCAAAAGAAATTTTATATATATATATACACACACACACATATACACACACACACACACACACACATATATATATATAATCTATTAAGAATATTAGCATGCACATTGCTTCCCAACAAACAGGTGAGCTAAGTTTGTGCTTCCCTGTTCAATCTAGCTTCACCGCTTTCTGAAAAGGGTCTCATTTAATAACAGTGTTGGGGAGAAAATTTCATTTGATACCAGTGGAGAAGTCGCAACAGGATATGATATCATCAACTGGCTTGCTTTCCCAAATCAATCTTTTTTTAAAGTGAAAATTGGAGAGTTTCATACAGAAGCTCCTGCAGACCAAATGCTTACTATTAATAAGGATGACATCACATGGAACAGCGACTTTGACCAGGTAGGAGAAGACTACGCAATCTGTGGAAACTTCCAATGATGAAAAGATTTTATGCTAACATTTGAAAATGGATGATAGAAGGAATAGCCACTGTGGGATAATTTAAAGCTTGCAGTGATAGGTTTAGGCTTTTTATCCCATTTTTAAAATGTTCCCTCTATGCTCTCTTTTTCCATTGACCAAAGATGATATTGTAGATCATGGGACCTGTCACTGGCATCTATAATAGAAATAGGGTGCAAAATTTAGCTGCAACAACCCAAAGTTTTTATTTTATTTTATTTATTTATTTAAAATTCACATCTTGCCTTACTTCTTGGATTCAGGTGGAATACAACAATACTTTAAAAATCCCCATTGAAAAACAAAGATAACATATAAGGCTCCAGATTCCTTCTTTTCCCCCTGTTGGAAGATCCCTCCCATTTAACCCCCCTTTAAAACCTGGGGGGGGAAGATCTTTACTGCACTACCAGAAGATTTCCAGGGAGGGGGGCCTCCTCACCTATTCAGGGAGCCTATTCCACAGACCCAGAATGGAGCAGGCCCAAGCTCTGTCTGATGCCAGGCAGGCTACCCTAAGTGGTGGGATAGCCAACAGGACACTGCCTGATTATTGTGGCTGGTGCACAGGGACATATAGAATGAGATGGCCCTTCAGATATGTGGGTTCAAGGTTGTGAAGATCAGAACCAGCACTTTGACTTGAACTTGGAAACAGACTGGCAGCCAACGTAACCATTTCACAATGGGCAACTTACATTCCCTCTGGATAGCCCCTGACAGTCAGGCTACTCCATTCTGAACCAGTTGTCATTTCCAGGTTGCCTTCACCCCCACATTGAAAAACATTTCAGTAATCCATCTATGAGGTTACAGAGCATGGATAAGCATGGCCAGGTCAGATGAGTCTAGGCAATGAGGAAGTTGGAGAATCAGATGCAGCAGATAAAAGACATTCCTGGCCAATGTACCAAGCTCTTTTTTCATACAGTGAGGCAAGGCCCATAGGCACCTCCAACCTCTTAACCTACTCTGGAAAAGCCAACATCACTCCAACAAGCAGATTCAGTCCCTCAAAGAAGATGGGGACGGCAAAGGATGAGATGGTTAGACAGTGTCATAGATGCAACAAACATGGAATTGAGCAAACTTCAGAGGACGGTGGAAGACAGGAGGGCCTGACGGGAGCTGGTCCATGGGGTCGCGAAGAGTCGGACTTACTCCAACAAGGACAAGCAGATTCAGTCCCTTTAGAAAATCAGCCTTCCTAACCAGCATTGTCTGGATTCAGTTTCAGTTGTCCTGTCTTAGCCAGCTAACGACACCCTCAAAGCACTGATTTAGAACCAAGATGGACACAACAAGTTCTTGTTATTGTTCTTCATTTTGAGGGGGCTGCTTACAATATGTGAAAAAAATGTGATGTGAGCAGAGGAGTAATTGAGAGGTCTGTCTGATGTTAGATGTCCTCTGTGCAAATTTTTAAAAATGGTAAAGTATTCGAACCTGTCAACTGCCTTACCAACCTGAAGGTGGGGCCTGGAGTTCTGCCAAGACTACCAGTGACCTCCAGACTACCAAGATTAGTAACCATGGAATTAAAAAAAGCAGGTTTGGAGGGCAGATCCTATGGCATCATGTCCCTTCCCCCAAGTTCCCTTCCCTCACTCCACTTGTTCTAGGCATCATCAAATTTCCAGGCATCTGAAAGCTTGAGTGTACAGGCCTATGGATCACCAGAGTGGGAAAAGAGCAAGGATGGAGGGTGTCATCCTTCATTGCTTTCATAATCTGAAAAGGCCCTGCAGGATTAATTAAACATAAGGCACCACTGATGATAAGTGAATGTTCCAGGCCGTTGACCAGTAATAATCTGGAGAAATAAAAAGAACATCATTTTAGATGTGTTACTGACTGATGGTTTCGCTATCTCGTTTATACATTAGACACAGCCCCTTTCAGTCTGCAGTGAAAGTTGCCTTCCAGCGGTTGTGAAATGTTATCCACACCACTGATGGTAAGTGAATGTTCCAGGCCGTTGACCAGTAATAATCTGGAGAAATAAAAAGAACATCATTTTAGATGTGTTACTGACTGATGGTTTCGCTATCTCGTTTATACATTAGACACAGCCCCTTTCAGTCTGCAGTGAAAGCTGCCTTCCAGGTTTTTGGAAGAGAATGAAAGAGGGGGAGCCATTCTGCTGCTACGACTGTATTCCATGTCCAAAGGGGAAGATTTCCAATCAGAAAGGTTAGAGATGGACAGTCCGATCCTAAACCTGTTTTCACTTTTAAAGGTTATTTATTTATTATTCAGTTTTTACCCCGCCCTCCCCGCAGAGCAGGCTCAGGGTGGCTTACATTCATTAAAATATATTACATAATATATAGAGAGCAATTAAAATTTGATAAAATCAACATAAAACAATTCAGTTTCAGCAATAATAGTAATACGTGCTATCAATGTTTCGTGAACTATACATGATGGCATACTTTTTGTAAGTTAGAAGGGAGCTGGTGTGGTGCAGCAGTTGGAGTGACGGAAGAGGACTTGGGAAACCGTGAGACTCATCTCTGCTCTGTCAGTGAAGCCAGCTATCTGACCTTCACTCAGGAACACATTCACAGCCAGAACTAACACAGAAGATTGCTGTAGGGATAAAAGGGAGGAGAATGGGGTAAGCTGTTTTGGGTCCCCTTTGGAAAGAAAGGCAGGTTATAGACTCAATAAACAAATAAACAGGTTAATTAATTTTAAAAAGTTCAATTTGCTTTGGTTTGAGATGTAATGATATCCATTGGGTTGATGATCTTAGGAGGGGTGGAGATCATACACGTTTGTTGTTTGT
>NW_015178864.1:0-4307 GCF_001447785.1 Gekko japonicus
CTCACTTTAGCTCTTTGAAACTTGACTGAACATGTAAAGCCTGCACAGACAGATCAAGCTTCTTACCTTATGATTACTGCATAAGTTTTTCCTTTTCTACATTTAACCTCTTTAAGTTTTTACAAAAACAGCCTATATTTTACATGGTGACTTCAACCTTTTTAAGTTCTTACAATTTTATAATGTACCACTGTAATCAAATTCAAAGAGTGCTATAATAATGCTTTATTTCAAGGTGAATTTAACCTATTTATTGTGTATTATTAGGCTCAGAAAAAAGTTGTTTTATCCTTCGAGGTATTTTGTTTCCCTTTATTTTACTTTATTTTAAGCCGATTACAAAGAAGGAACTAAAACTTACTATTGTTGGAGCTCATTTTAGCTCTTTGAAACTTGACTGAGCATGTAGAGCCTGCATAGACAGATCAAGCTTCTTACCCTATGATTACTGCACAAGTTTTTCTTTTTCTATATTTAACCTCTTTAAGATTTTACAAAAACAGCCTATACTTTATATGGTGACTTCAACCTTTTTAAGTTCTTATAATTTTATAATGTATCACTGTAATCAAATTCAAAGAGTGCTATAATATTGCTTTATTTCAAGGTGAATTTAACCTACTTACTGTGTATTATTAGGCTCAGAAGAAATTGTTTTATCCTTTGAGGTATTTTGTTTCCCTTTATTTTACTTTATTCTAAGCCAACTACAAAGAAGGAACTATCTCAAATGCCAGCAAACTCTGAAAACTTACTGAATCTATTTTCATAACAACAATACATTCAAATCAATATATGGTAACCTAGCCTATTAAACTCATTCAGTTATTAATACATAAACTTTGTGAAATCAGATATGGTGACTTTAACCTCTTTAAGTTCTTACAATTTTATAATGTATCACTGTAATCAAATCCAAAGAAAGCTATAATATTGTTTTATTTCAAGGTGAATTTAACCTGTTTATTGCATGAATGTTTATAACTTTCTTTTAAATCTTATTATCATATTGATATTTTTTAGCTATTTACAGAACACAATTATCCTCTTTTTTAAAATATTGGTGATGGTAACCTATTTAAGTTGTTCGCCTTAAAAAAAATAAAAAACAGTCTGATATGCCTTAGAAACGCAATGACTTTAACTTTTTCAAACATTTAACAGTCATGGTGAATACAACCCATTTTATTTGTACCTGATAAATGTCAGATTTAGCCTATGTTTATAAAGTAACCTCTCTACTTTTAATTCATTCCAAACAATAATTTCTTTTATAAAGTATTATTTTCTAAGTCAAACTAGACAGGTTGTGTAAATCTATTCGTAGTATTTCTTGAGCGGGCGGGGTGGGGGTCTCGGCTTTCTATCTCCCCCCCTGCACCACATTATATTAATCCTTTTTTCTCTTTTTCCTATTTACATAGGCTTAAATAGTAAGCCTAAGTGCCTTAGTCTCAATATTTATTTTTTTGAGACCAGCCAGGTTCTAACTGTTCCCTGTGAAGCAGGGAGGCACTGTTTGCCGATGTTGTTTGTCCGTTTGAGTTTTTATAGGACAGAGTTGATTTGTTATAAGAGTCAATCTGAACCCACAGCAAAACGTAGACCCCACATGTTTAAAAACTGGTACAACTCAACTGCTTTATGGTGGATTATAATCGCCTATACCTTAATCATGAATGGAGGGGAAATTTAAGATATATTCTATAAACTGTAATGGTCTCAATGATAAAATAAAGGTTAAACGAATTTCAGCTGCACTGGTTAAATTAAAACCAGATATCCTATTTATCCAGGAGACTCACATTAAAAATAAACAGCAACCCATTTTTAAGCACAAGTGGTTTTCAACCCAATTCCAAGCACAGGGCTCCTCCTCCTCGCGAGGTGTCGCCATTCTATTCTCCAAACACATAAACTTTCAATGCCAGGATCAATTAATTGACCCAAAAGGTCGCTATATCTTTTTGAAAGGCCTAATAAACAATGAACTCATGACTCTGGGCTCTATTTACGCCCCAAATAGTGGTCAAGAAACATTCTTACAATCCACCCTGGAACTTTTAAACTCATTTCAAAGTGACAAAATTATCCTTGGAGGAGACTTTAACTCAATAATAGATCCATATTGGGATAAATCGTATACCCCTTCAACTAAACCTTGGAATAATCCATCCCCTAAATCTTATTTTGACAAACTCCTCTCACAATATCACCTCAGCGATATTTGGCGTATCCAGCATCCTGGAATGAAAGACTATTCTTTTTATTCGTCAACTCACGATTCCTATTCCAGAATTGACTACATATTAGTTTCTCCAAACCTCAACAATAATGTTGAGTCCACTGACATTGGTCTCCGAACACTATCAGACCATGCCTGGGTCGAATGCATCTTAAATCTGACACAAGAAAATCATACTCCCAGGTGTTGGACTTTCAATAACAATCTTTTATTAAACCAATCAGCATGTTCGGACATAGAAAATTCAATTATAGACTATTTTCAACAAAATTCCTCTTGTGGAGTTTCTCCCCCGATTGTCTGGGACGCACTGAAGGCAGTGTTAAGAGGGAAAATCATCTCCCTTACGTCAGCCTATAACAAAGAAAAAAATAGATTAGAACAAGAGTTATTAACATCGATCAAACGTCTAGAAATAGAACACAAACAAAAAGGCTCTAAGAAAATTTATAAACAATTGATTATAGAAAGGAAAAAATTGGAAGCCTTAGAAGTCACAAAAATCCAGAAACAACTACTCTTGTTAAAACAACAATATTGGTTCCGACACCCTAAATCAATAAAACTGCTGTCCTGGAAACTTAAAAAGAAACGGAACATGAACAATATTAATGTGTTAAAAGACCCTAAAGGCAACCTTATATATAAATCCAATTCGATATTATCACTCTTTAAAGAATATTACCAAAAATTGTATTCCTCTGACAATCCCTCGCTACCAACTATCCGCCAATTTCTAGAAATGCGAGGCCTTTTAAAACATCTTACAAACTTACATGTAACAATGTTAGATGGAGCAATCACTACTCAAGAATTACACAAAGCCATTACTCAAATGAAACCAGGTAAGGCCCCAGGGAGGGATGGTTTTACATCTGAGTTTTTCAAAAGATTTAAAACCCACCTAACAATCCCTCTCTTAGAAATATGCAATAACCTTTTATCAAAAGGAGAGATTCCTGAAACCTGGACACAGGCCAAAATCATAGTAATTCCGAAGAAAGGTAATGATAATTTGACACCGCAATCTTTTAGGCCAATTTCCCTATTGAATTGCGACTATAAAATTTTCGCAACCATCATGACTAATAGATTAAATTCGATTATTGGAGAATACATAAACATAAATCAGACGGGCTTCATTCCGGCCCGGGATATCTCCGATAACCTCAGAAAATCATTGGATATTATATGGTATAGCCAAAAACACTTGAAGGATACCTGTTTGATGTCCCTTGACATCGAAAAAGCATTCGATAAAATTGAATTTTTATTTCTGAAAGAAGTAATCCGGAATATGGGCTTTGGGCCCAACTTTTGCAATATGATTAATATTTTGTATTCATTCCCCAAAGCCCAGGTATACATCAATGGACTGCTGTCAGAGGACTTTATATTATCCAGGGGGACAAGACAGGGCTGTCCCCTGTCCCCTCTTCTTTTTGCCATCTCAATAGAGCCGCTGGCAAACCAACTTAGACTGAGCAAAAATTTTGAAGGAATAACCATTAACCGCAATACTTACAAAATAAGTCTGTTTGCAGACGATATAGTGGTTTATATTCATCACCCTCAAAAATCAATTCCAGCCATAGAATTCATTTTAGAAAAATTTGCTACTATCTCAGGGCTCCATGTAAATAATTCTAAAACCATTTTATATCCAATTAACCTGACTCCGGAATCCACCAGCTATATAAGTTCTTACTATCAATATCAATGGGTCCACGATTATTGGTCCTATCTCGGAACTAAAATCCCCAAAGATCTCACCAAACTGTTTACAATCAATTATACAGATACCTTTACAAAAATTAAAACACAACTGGAAATCTGGCATAAACAGAACCTTTCCTGGTTTGAAAGAATTCAAGTTCTTAAAACTTTTGTGTTCCCTAAATTATTATATCTCTTTCGCACGCTTCCTTTGTCAATCCCCCTAACACAGTTTGAGAAATGGCAATCGTATTGGATCAAATTTGTATGGGGCTACCGCAAACCTAGAATCAAAAAACATACCCTAAGTAGACCTACCCGAATTGGAGGGCTTGCTCTTCCGGAC
>NW_015178865.1:0-3964 GCF_001447785.1 Gekko japonicus
GTTGCTTTGAATGATGCATGGGTTCAGTTCTGCCCAGCTCTTTGGGGCGAGAGGCAATTAAACACCATATGCATTAACGCCAATTACTCTCGAAACCAGGGAAATTAGGAGTTGCCACAGAGCTAGTTGGACTTTGTTTGCTGCTGGCTGGCTCTTGTGGTCACAAGTCAGCTTTCTCCCCTTGTGAGCTCATTAGTTTACATGCTGCGGTGGTGTTTTGTAGTGGGGAGGACAGCTGTCTTATTTTAATTGGCCCTGTTTGTCTTAATGAACGGCTGGCAGCTGCTTGGTTGACGGTTTCAACATTTTATTAAGTTAAATGTGTTCTGTACATGGCCGGTAAATCCAAGATGGCTGCCTGCCTCTCTGAAAGCCACATGGCCATTCCCACGCTCAGAAGGGAAGCTGTGTGCCCTCCCATCACTTTCGAGATGTGCTGCCTCAGCCCTGGTAGCCACTGACGGTGTGACCAATCCGAAGACGCTGGTTCCAGGACACTGGGGAGGGGGAACTTTCTGCGTGTCAAGCAAGGTGTTAGTAAAAGGTAAAGGTTTCCCTTGCTTGAAAGCCGGTCGAATCCAACTCTAGGGATGCAGTTCTCATCTCCGTTTCCAAGCCGAAGAGCCAGCGCTGTCCAAAGACATTTCCGTGGTCATGTGGCCGGCATGACTAGACACCAAAGGTGTTAGGAAGTGCCTATAAAACCCAGTGCCGGGAGCCTGCATGTTGTGGAAACAACAAGCCACCAGCCTCTTGGTGTCTCAGTGACCACAGTTCTGAAGTCTGCTCCTGTGACCCTTGGACCAGCTCTTGAATCTGAAATCTTCCTCCCTGCACTAATCAAGGCTCACGGCTAGCAGCTGACCCAGAGCCACCAGATGCTGCAGGTGAGACCCAGTTAAGTGAGATCAGTCCACCTGACTCTCCTCCACCCTTTGAGCGTCAGAGACAGAAGCTTAGAAGCTAGCTGCAAGCAAGGAGGCAAAGTGCACGTCTCCTGCCCCGTCTTGCCAACTGCTTGCTGATGACAGTCTGGAGTAGTTGCAGCAGGACTTCCAAGCAGCTGGCTGCTAACAAGGGCTTGTTAGGAAGTGCCTTTAAAACCTAGTGCTGGGAGCCTGCATGTGGTGAAAGCAACAAATCACCAACCTCTTGGTGTCTCAGTGACCACCGGTTCTTGACTCTGAAATCTTCCTCCCTGCACTAGTCAAGGCTCACAGTCAGCAGCTGACCAGAGCCGCCAGCATCTAGCCTCACCTGATGCTGCAGGTGAGACCCAGTTAATTGAGATCAATCCACCAAACTCTCCTCCACCCTTTGAGCATTGGAGACAAGAGCTTAGAAGGGAGCTGCAAGCGAGGAGGCAGAGTGCACATTTCCCAGCCCGTCTTGCCAGCTGCTTGCTGATGACAGCCTGGAGTAGTTGTAGCAGGACTGCCAAGCAGCTGGCTGCTAACAAGGGCTTGTTAAGAAGTGTCTATAAAACCCAGTGCTGGGAGCCTGCATGTGGTGGAAGCAACAAATCACCAACTTCTTGGTGTCTCAGTGACCACTGGCTCTTGATTCTGAAATCTTCCTCCCTGTACTTGTGAATGACCTTGGACTCTGCTTCCTGTATAAGGCTTCGAACTGGATGCTGCTTTCTCACTAACTGACCTTTGGACTGAACTTTGACTCTGACTCTGGAATTTGGCTTGGGCTGACCCTAGATTCTGAAGGGAGCTTTGTAAGGTATAATACCATAGAGTCCACCTTCCAAAACAGCCATTTTCTCCAGGAGAACTGATATCTTGCCTGGAGGTCACTTGTAATTCTGGGAGATCTCCAGGCCCCACCTGGAGGGTGGCAGCAGCATTCCCTCTAAGCTGAGTGAGTATGAGCTAGCTCACTGCTTTTTAGCCTCCAACTGACAGAATTTTGTCTTAGCTCAGGAAGGGTGGCTCCAGAGCAAACCAATTCATGCAGTAGCCAAATTGCTCGCTCACAACTTTAATGCCCGTAGCTCACAAAGTAGAATTATTGCTCACAAGACTCTACAGCTTAGAGGGAGCATGGGTCGGCAGCCCTATGCAGTATGTGGCTATTGTGAGGACTACTTTGCATCATGTGACGTGCATGAAATTTTCGGTGGCGGCTCCTACCGGGTGGAAGGAGCTCCCGGAAGAGATCCGGGCCCTGCGGGACCTTTCTCATTTCCGCAGGGCCTGTAAGACGGAGCTCTTCCGCCAGGCCTTTGAGTAGGAGCCGCCGCCACTACTATTCCACCTTCGCCTCCTATGCACTGTCGTATTACCATCATGATTATCTGGACCCCACTGGGGGGAGCGAGGTGTCCGGGCAGGGACTGTATGACAAGATCTCAGGAAGTTATTATGGAGGTTAAGATCTACCCATCTTGGTTAAATTTGTATTGTAAATTTGTTACTATATTTTATTGTAAATTTTTGTTTTATATTATGTGTTTTATTGTTATAACCTTGGCACATAGTGTCCTTGTCAGCCGCCCTGAGCCTTCGGGGTAGGGCGGGATATAAATCCAAACACAAATAAATAAATAAATGAAACGGGGAAGTAGAGATGACAGCAGTTATTAAAGGCTGCGGTCTTTTCCAAAGAATATTATCACCCCTTGAATTATTTTTAAAAGGAAAAATCTCTAGAGGTTGAACTCATGCGCTGAGCATCTGTTTCAAAACTCCTGGAAATGGCAGCCCTGGCTTGGAACGCTTTGCTCTCAAGGCAAAGGAGATGAGCCCCTTGGGCTCCGGGAGGCTGGCTGGAAGAGTCACGGCATCTGCCCCAATGCAGGAGAAGGTCAGGCAGCCAGAGAGCTTTGAAGAACTTAGAGGCCAGATACGGGAACGGGTGCGAGAGAGGAACGGAGGGCCAAGCAAGCCTGCCAAGAACCATATGTCTGGGAAGTGGGCTTGTGTTGGGATTCTTTGATTCAGAGTCAATGGTCGTATTGCAAGCATAAGAGCCACATTAGTAAAAGACAAATATCTTTACTATAAAAACAAAATAAAACATGGGTATGGTACTTTGGATAAAAGAAATGAAATAAAAGGTTACATACTTGCAGTTACTCTCAGTAATATATGCTAACAGCTACATCTTTCTATCTGTCTTGGCTTCTAGAAAGAGAACTAACTCTTTGGTTCACACAAAGGGCCATAAACCTTGTGAATACATTAATGCTCGATCAAAGCATTCCCACAAACAAGATGTTAGTTGACCAATACAAAGGTTACAGGTCACTTCATTAGGATAAACAACTCCCACAAACTTTCCCGCCATTGAATACATTATGTAACGTAACATCCTGTTTCCTAACAAACATTTAACTCTGTAATGACTGAAGTGTAAGCAACTTGCAATTCCAACAGCTTGCCAACCTCCAGGTTAGAATCGTTTTAAATTCATACATTGTTCATTATTAAACATACTTCTTATTATTAAGCATATTGTTGGTTATTTATGACTGCAGCTCATTTTTCATTGTTTACATCTTAAGGACTGGATTTACTTGCCTTATAGACATTTAGAAATCACGTTTTTCAGTCCATTGGAACTGGGAATGCAGAGTTTTTCTTCCAATCCCCAGTCTTATCTATGTATCAATTGTATTTTATGCATGTGTTAAATAACCAACAGTATGCTTAATAAGAACAAGCATGTTTAATAATGAACAATTTATGAATTTAAACAATCTGGAGCTTTATGTGACGTTAAGTCATATACGATTCATACTAATTCATCTGTTTCCTTCAAACTGCTGTAAACCTCCAGCTCAGACCTGGAGATATCCTGGAATTACAACTGATCTCCAGAATACCGAGATCAGGACCCCAGAGAAAATGGCTGCTTTGGAGGGTGGACTCGAAGAAGAAGAGGAAGAGGAGGAGGAAGAAGAAGATGAGAAGGAGGAGGAAGAAGAGGAGAAGATGAAGAGGAGGAGGAGGAG
>NW_015178866.1:0-5502 GCF_001447785.1 Gekko japonicus
CTCCTGGCTTGAAACAGGTGCCAGTTGGCTTTAACCCTTCCAGAATTTTCTACTGCTTGACCATTACATAACTTTGAAGGGGTCTCAGTTTTGCTTGTTTCCTCTTTCTATCCCTTGTTTGTAAAATTATGCACTGGGCGGGGAGAGTGAACGAAGAGAACTTTTTCTCCCTCTGCCTTGAGGGCATCCAATGAAGCCAATGGGCAGTAGAATTCAGGACAGACAAAAGGCAGTACCTCTTTACACAGATTACAACGTGGAATTCGCTGCCAGAGGAGGTAGTGATGGCAACAGGCCTAGACAGCTTTAAAAGGGAACCAGATTTATGGAGGATAGGTGTATTAGTAGCTACTAGCCATGGTGACTGAGGGGAGCCTCCATTTTCAGAGGCAGCCAGCCCCTGAATCCGTGCCAGGAAGCAACATCAAGGGAAGGCCTCAGCTTCCACGCCCTGTTTTTGGCCCTGTGGAGGAACTGTTTGGTCTCCATGTGATAAAGAATGCTGGACTAGATGGACCACTGCTCTGATCCAGCAGGGCTCTTTTTATATTTCATTTGTGTTAGGTTCCAGGGGAGCCTGTTCAACTTTTTTGTTTTTTGTACACTGCTAACTAACTAACACTGCTGCGGTGGCTCAAGTGGTTAAGACGCTGTATTGCAGGCTGTGGAAGGTCGGTAGTTCAGCAGTTCGAGACCCGAGTGTGCCGCATGACGGAGTGAGCTCCCGTCTCTAGTTCCAGCTCCTGCCAACCTAGCAGTTCAAAAGCAAGAAATTGCAAGTAGATAAATAGGTACCACTTCAGTGGGAAGGTAACGGCATTCCGTGCGCCTCAGTGTTTAGTCGTGCCGGCCACATGATCACGGAAATATCTTCAGACAGTGCTGGCTCTTCGGCTTTGAAACGGAGATGAGCACCGCAACCCTAGAGTCGGATTCGACTGGCTTTCGAGCAAGGGAACCTTTACCTTTACCTAACTAAAATTGTAAGTGCTAAATGAAGCGCTCTGGCTGTCCATGGAGTTCCATTAATGGCCACAGAATGTAGGGAAGGGAGGGGTAGCATTGATCCAAGACAAAATGTATTTACTCCTGGATGTTTGTTGGTTCTCTGGTTCCAGGATCTCTCGTCACTGTGAGACTCTCTGGCATGCCAAGGGCATTGTGTGTAATCTGGGTTCAGGAAAACAAATGACACTCTCAGTATCTGGAAGCTTGATGGAGCCTGTATAAATTATGCAAAGCTTGGGTGGCTTCTAATAACTCTCTCGATTTGCATGGATTTGTTTTGCCGTGTTTCCCCTTTTGCATAAAATATTCTGGTTCTGCTAGTTGTGGGGAGATCAAAGGGCACGGAAGCCCCACACCGGACTGTTAAAAGTCTTATTAAGCCATCTCTCTGGCTTCTGAGGTTTTGGCAGGCACGCTTCCAAGAGTAATTTTGCAGCCTTAATAGGTGGGAATAACAGACTGCTTTCTTCTATTTCAGAGTTGCAGGATAGACACAGGCTGTGAGTCCTTGGGCCCTGTATCTCTTCCTATCAATGGGCTATCTGGAAAGTAGGGTTGCCACCCTCCAGGAGAGGCCTGGAGATCTCCTGCTATTACAATTGATCTCCAGACGACAGAGATCTGTCCCCCTGGAGAAAAATGGCTACTTTGGCTCTTTTTCACAAAGCCCTATAGTATTTGAAGGATGTGCTGCTATAATTTATCCCTCACCCCCTCTTTCTTCATAACTAGACTATTTGATGGCAGGCAACCAGTGATGGTCGTTCTGAATTCTGCTATCATCAAAACCATTCTGGTGAAAGAATGCTACACCTAGAGTGCTGTCACATGTCCCACATAACGCCGGGGGGGTCAGACGCAATGGAGGGTGAATCGGGGGGGGGGGTTGGTTTCTTCGCCGCGTGTTTCCGGTGTGCTGGAAGGTTTCGCACGCCTGATCTCTGCTTGGAGAGTGGGCGCGCTACATTTTAGAGAACTAGAGCTGCTACATTTTTGAGAACGGAAAACGCAACTTACTCCTGATACGTTCAGAGCCTCAGTCGCACACGCCTTGTTCCTGAACAATTGTGGAATAAAATTGACTGCTGACTTTCTGCCTTCCTGGGGTCCCCCGTAATGCTTGTTAACAGCACAGTCACGTCATGATAGTTAACCATTCAAGGTGTATCTGTGCGTTGCAAAAGACGCAGGGCTGCCCCTGAAAACAGCATCCCGGTGCCAAGGTCACCTTTCTCCACTGTAATAACACTTTGCACTATTGTCAGGAGTTTGTTTCTTTGTGGATTTGTTTGTCGACATTACCGGCTGTGGCTGGCAGGGATAAGAATAGAGACACGAGTATTTGCAAGGCGAACGTCATTACGGGTTATGAAGAGGGTGGCGAAAACTTGACACGGAGATGCCCTCCTCAGCACAGAACGCAGAAACCTCACAGTTATTCAGCTAGAATTGTTTAAAGGCCCAGGCAGCTTGGTGGATGCATCCGAGCAAGAAAACAATGGGCCCGGTCACACGGGCCGGAAAATGCGGGGGATGGGGAAGCGTGGCTGTTTGCCCCAGAGCAAAATAACACACGGCCGCCTGATCACACGTCCCGTCGAGGTCCTGTGGTTAGGGCGTGAGGTGCCGATCACACGGCTATCCTGCAGCACGGCAAAGAGGCGGCGCGGCGCGATCACACCGGCAATCGCCAGGCGCCGCTTCCGTGGCAAACGGGAATATTTTTTTCTCACCAAAAGGTGAGCACGCACATGATCGTTTGTGCGCATCCTATGAAGACTTTAAAAAAAACCCTAACCAGTTTGCGACGGGACTAGGATGGGATGCGATCAGACACCTGCCCTTGCTCCACGTTTCCTGAAAACTAGTACATCGTAAGTACTAGTTTTTTACTCCGTATCTTCAGCACGAAGCCACGGGTTAGCCACGGTGCACTACAATTCCCAGATGTTGCGGTGTGATCGCGCCCGGAAAATCTGTCTATCATCCGTATCTTTAGCGCGGCAAATGCTCCGTGGGAACGGGGCCGACGATTGGCATTCCTCCACGAATTCTCAAGATCTTTTTGTGTTGTGCTGTGGATGAAGCAGCCGCTGAAGGTATGTTTCCAGCAAAGGGTTTACCTTCAAGGCTGGTATTAGCATCAATGTTTCCCATGGGATATGCCCCAGAGAAATCTGGTGCCAGTTTGCACCGCTTTTGGAATTGCTGGTTGGCACTTCCGGGGTTGGCTGTGGGACGGTTATTTTATTTATTTTATTTTTATTTTATTGGATTTGTATCCTGCCCTCCCTGCATAGCAGGCTCAGGGTGGGTTCCATCAAAATACCATATACAATTAAAAACGTCAAATAAAACATGATAGCATTCTAATAATAAAAAATAATAGTCTAGTTCCTTGCTGGACCACAGCTCAGTCTTAGCATTATCAGCTTTGCACAGAGGAGGCCCCATGTTCAACCCCCCTGCCATCTCTGGTTTAAAAAGATTGGGTAGTAGGCGATGTGAAAGATCTCTGCCGAGAGCCTAGAAAGCTGCCGGTGGTCAGAATAGAGAATACTTTCCTCGACAGACCAGTGCTCTGAATTAGTAGAAGTTGGCTTCATGCAGGGCTCTTTTTGTAGAAAAAGCCTAGTAGGGACTCATGAGCATAATAGGCCACACCCAACAGCAGGAACTCATTAGCATATTGGGCCACACCCCTGACCGCACAGCTCATTAGCACATTAGGCCGCACCCCCGTGTTACCAGAAGTGTGGTTATCCAGCCACACCCACCTTTTGCTTCTTATTCTGTTTACCTTGTTTGTTGTCAAAACCCAGGGCCTTTTTTTGTAGCAGGGACTCCTTTGCCACACACCCCTCATGTAGCCAATCCTGACGAGTTCCTGCTGTTGGGTGTGGCCTATTATGCTAATGAGTTCCTGCTGGGCGTGGCCAACTTGGGAGCCAGCTGGAACTCCGTTCCTGTGCGTTCCTGCCCCAAAATAGCCCTGGCTTCATGTGTATTTGAGAGCCGAGGCTCAGTGGCACAGGAGCTGTTTCGTGTTCAGAAGATCCCGGGTTCAATCCTGGGCTTCCTCAGTTCAAGGGTCTCACGTAACAGGTGTTTGGAGCTGAAAGCCTCAGAGAAGAGGGCACTGGAGCTCGCTAGATCAATGGGCTGACTTGGTATTATGTCACCTTCATAGGCTCTGCTCGGTGATACGGAGCAGGTTTGGTGTAGTGGTCAAGCCAGTTTGATGTAGTGCTTAAGCGAGTGTGACTACCATCCGTCCTAGTTTCCCCTAACTGAAGCAGACCAATAGAATTAAAGCAAAAATTGGAATTTGCCAATACTTTAACACTATATTTGATTTTAATACTGTTTTTATATTGTTGTATTATTTTTATTAGGAACTGTATTGGTGCAATGAACTGTGTTTTATGCATTATGAGAGCTTTTTACCCTGTCGTGAGCCACCCTGAGTCAATCTAGGCCGGATGGGTGGGATAAAAATCAATAAAATAAATAAATAAAATAATCCGGGAGAGCCAGTTTTGATTCCCCACTCCTCTACTTGCAGCTGCTGGATGACCTTGGGCAAGCCATAGTTCTGGCACAGCTGTCCTTGAAAGGGCAGTTTCTGTCAAGAGCTCTCTCAGCCCCACCTACCTCACAGGGTGTCTGTTGTGGGGAGGGGAAGAGAAAGGAGTTTGTAAGCTGCTCTGAGACTCCTCGGCTTCGTCTTCGGCGGCGGCAGCGGCTTCGTCGTCGGCTTCGTCGTCGGCTTCGTCGTCGGCTTCGTCGTCGGCTTCGTCGTCGGCTTCGTCGTCGGCTTCGTCGTCGGCTTCGTCGTCTTCTTTGTCTTCGACGTCGTCTTCTTTGTCTTCGACGTCGTCTTCTTTGTCTTCGACGTCGTCTTCTTTGTCTTCGACGTCGTCTTCTTTGTCTTCGACGTCGTCTTCTTTGTCTTCGACGTCGTCTTCGACGTCGTCTTCGTCTTCGACGTCGTCTTCGTCTTCGACGTCGTCTTCTTCGTCTTCGACGTCGTCTTCGACGTCGTCTTCTTCGTCTTCGACGTCTTCTTCTTCGTGGAATAGGATCCTTGGTGATGTGCTCATGTCACTTCCGGGCTCATGGGGAGCGATGTCAGCATGCTGGGACGCTGCTGACCCTCCACCCCTGTTTTTTGGGCTATTTTGGTGCCCTGTTGGCCAGCTGAGAGCCTGGCAACCCAACGCACCTACTACTTCCTGGGCGTGTGTTGCTGCCAGTGTTGCCACCCCCCTTCCCTGGCTCCTAGGGGGCCTCAGTGACACACACCCCTCCCAGTGTGCCACCCCAAGCACAGTGGCCTGGCCAGAGAACCAGCCCTGAGTAAGCTTGTAACAATCTCCAAATCAGGAACAGGGGACAAGGCAAGGACAACGAAAATATGCTTTTGTGGACCGCGTGTTGCCTGGAACACAGAAACATAAGTGAGTACACATTCTCTCCTGCAAGGCGTCCTTT
>NW_015178867.1:0-4446 GCF_001447785.1 Gekko japonicus
TGGTTAGCCCCTGTCGAAAATGGAATGCTTAGGTAGATGGGTCCCAAGGTCATTGTTTGCCTAAAACCTTGGCCAGCCCTGGATGGATCACCATGCTAAATAAATTTGGACTAGTGGGTCACCATACTGAAAAGGTTGGAAACGACTGCTCTATGGCATGACACCTGCTGAGGTCTGTCCCTTCCCCCTACCTGGGCTGCCAGGTCCCCTCGCTGTTGCAGTTGGGGGATTTGGGGGGCATTCCAGGGGTGGGCGGGCATCGTATGTGACACCCCTGGTGCAATGGCATCACCTGGAAGTGATGTCATCACATTGGCGACGTCGCATGTGACACTCTGGTATTTGGGCAAAAACTCTATGGTTTTTTGGCTTTGAAACCATACAGTTTGCCCCAATACCAGAGCATCGCCTCACAACATTGGCAACACGATGATGTCACTTCTGGGTGATGTCATCGTGTCGGGGACGTTGCCTGATGATGTCCCTGTTTAGGGGTGGGTGGATCAGAGCCCTCAAAAGGGGAGGAGCCCCCACTGGGATCTGGGGTGGTGGTAACCCTACCCATACCCCACTCGCTTCCTGCTTCACCTCCAACATCTCCAGGAATTTCCCAGCCCCAAAACTGGCAGTTTTATCCCCCTTGTAAGTCAAATATGGGAGTCTTCCTTTTGGGGCCATTATCTCGTTCCTCCTGCCTTTCCCATGAAAATGAATCCCCTTCTCAACATTTCTGCATCCCTTGCACAAAAAATGACATTACAAAACAACACAAATGGCAGCGCTGAAAATCGGCAAAATGAAGCTGACCGCAGTGGCAGCAGATGGAAAGGAAAAGAAATAGACATCGCTCATGCCTTTCTCGCTACTCCCAGCTTTTGAAAAAGATCCCGACTTCATTTCATCCAGATATTTACACCGGGTGTGATTTGGGGGGAAGGAGGGAGACCTCATTTCTCCCTAGAGGGGAAGGGGTCCAAGAGGATGGCAGCCAGGAAGACTGACGGTTGACGCCGCGTGCTGTGTTCCAGATTGCAGGAGGTGGTGGTGTTGATCAAGCCCTCATTTCAGCCCTTGGCTGGTGCCCGAGGGCTTTTGGGGACTCGGATCTGGTCTGGGGTTGGCTTGGGAAATTCTGAGCTGTTTGTGTGCAGCGCCTGTGAAGGGCAGGGTTCCTGAAGGATTCCATACAGAGACGACAGCGATCTGTTCCCTCGGAGGCAACGGCAGCTGGCTTCAGAGGGTGGGCTGTGTTTATTTATTTATTTATTTATTTATTTATTTATTTATTTATTTATTTATTTATTTATTTATTTATTTATTTATTTATTTATTTATTTATTTATTGTTTTATTTAATTAATTAATTTGTACCCTGCCCTGAGCCTGCTTTTGTGGGGAGGGCAGGGTATAAATGAAATAAATAAACGAAATAATAAATAAATAAAAACAGCCCACCCTCTGGAGCCAGCTGGCCATTTCAGGAGGATTCCGGTTTCTGTCATGGGAGCAAGTCTGATTTCTTCTCTCAGGTCTGATCTGCATGTGCCGCAGAATGAGGCGGGAGAATGGACAGAACCACTTCCAATGGCACCGGGGGGGGGGAACGACACACGTTTCCCCAGTGTTCCTCCATGCAGAGCACTCTCTGGGAGTAAAAGAAAAATACCTAGCACATGAGGAAGACACTGGCCCGTAGCTACAGTGGGGCGATTGGGGTCTCCGCCCCCTTCCTTACAGGGCCAGCCCCCTTCCTTTAAGACCCCCCACTTCTTAAAGCTCCCCCTTCCCAAAGCATTTAATGGGATCCTTTAAATGCTTTTGAGAAGAAGCAGGGGGATGGTGCACGCCCCTCTCCCTCCCCTCCTGCAAGATTTAAAGGGCCCTTCAGATGATCAGTGGGGAGTATGTGGCCTGTCAATCAGCTGGAGTATGTGGCCTGTCAATCAGCTGGAGGGCCGTTTAAATCTTGCAGGAGGGGTGGGAGAGGGGCACATGCCACCACCCCCTTCATTATGGCAAATAACGGCAGCCACAGCAGCAAAACGTTTGCCCCACAAGCCACAAAATCCTGGCTATGGGCCACTTCTTTCTGTCCTTTCCTAAGGGGGAGGGGACATTTTCACCCCTTGTTCCTCCTCCTTCCCGGCCCATCCCAACCTGACCTTTCCAGGGGCTGGAAGGGAGAGCAACATGGGGAAACGCTCTATGTGTTTTCCATGCACAGCTAGCTGGGTGCAAGTCTTTATCTCCCGCCCTCAGTCTGAGGTGGTACAGTCCATTCTACCACATCAAGACTCTACCACCTAGGGTTGCCAGATCCAAGCTAGGAAACTCCTGGAGATTTAGGGATAGAGCTTGGGGAGGACAGGGACCTCAGTGCCACGGACAATGCCACGGAGCCCACCCTCCAAAGCAGCCATTTCCTCCAGGGGAACTGATTTCTATAGCCTGGAGATGAGCTGTAATTCCAGGGAATCTTCAGGTCCCACCTGGAGGCTGGCATCCCTGTTTTCTGTGGCATGTACAGACCAGGCCTGAATCTTGTTGCCTTGTGACAAAGCAACCCTTAGGCAACCACCAAAGGACCCTGGAAAACAGAGGACACCCCCACACACACCCCAGGAGAAATGGATGAACTTATGCAAATGAGGAATATGCAAATAGGGAGCTGCTACATCAGCATGCCTCATTTCTGGGGCTTCCAAGGGGTCTCCGTATCTATCTGTCTATCTAGCTCATACTGCTATCACCTTAAGCAGAGGGGTCGCCATCATTGGGCAGGTGTGTATACAGCTCTCCTGAGATGATCCTGACACAGAACGGGATTCACGGATGGTAAGTGGGAAGAAGGGGGAAAGCATTTTTAGAAGGAAAATAGATCGAGGTGGGCAGCCATGTTGGTCTGAAGCAAATGGACTCTAACTCTGTTCTAGAAGGAAAATAGTCAAGTGCCAGGGCTATTTTTGGGCAGGAACGCACAGGAACAGAGTTCCGGCTGGCTCCCGAGTTGGCCACACCCAGCAGGAACTTATTAGCATAACAGGCCACACCCAACAGCAGGAACTCATTAGGATTGGCTACATTAGGGGTGTGTGGCCTAACATGCAAAGGAGTTCCTGCTACAAAAAAAGTCCTGGGTTTTGACAATAAACAAGATAAACAGAATAAGAAGCAAAAGGTGGGTGTGGCTGGATGAGCACACTTCTGGTAACAGGGTGTGTGTGACCTAATATGCTAATGAGCTGTATCGTCATGGGTGTGGCTTAATAGGCTAATGAGTTTCTGCTGTTGGGTGTGGTCTATTATGCTAATGAGTTCCTGCTGGGCTTTTTCTACAAAAAAAGCCCTGGTCGAGTCATTATAACAAAATCCCCAGTTACAAAAGAGAATCTCGATTTCCCCATACCTGTCCCTGGTAAATTGCTGTCCCTATTTTAATTGTTGCCTTTGGATGACATCACACTAACATTTTTAGTGAGGCAAATGACAGCAGCAACCAAAACAAAGAATCTTTTAGCTCCTTAAAGACGATGGGGTATCTTGGGGGCGGAAGCTTTCATGAGCCAGTTGTGTGCCTGGTCGTCACCTGTGGGCAGAAGCCTCTCTGCCCCTGGGTGCAAGTGGAAGGGCTGGGGGGCAGGAGAGGGAATTCAGACACAGGTTGGACACTCTGAAGCTGGGACTCAACAGAGACTGGAAGCAGCTGGCTCCCCATTGAAAGTCCCTGCCCCAGTCCTTGCCGCCTTGTGTCTGTGTGGCGGAGAAACAAACCGAGCCTGGGTGGGATGCGAGCCGAGGGGCCGCTGGCACAGGAATCCTCAGGGCTTGCCGGGTTGGGGTCACCTATGAAGGGCTGTTGGGACAGAGACAGGTGTAGGGTGGGGTTGCTGGGCGAAGCCTTCCTGTGGGGCAGGCCTGGACGGACACACGTTCAGTAGGCCATGAATGGATAATGGCCTCAGCCGCATTAAGGGGAGAGGGCATGTTCCAGGGAATGAGAAGGCCGGAGTGGCTACAGACCGGTCTGGGAGTGTGAAAGGCAGTGGTGTACCACTCCTGGGGGTGGCCCGTGGAGGGGCTGGGTTTGGCAACTGTGTGACTGGGGTCTGGGTGAAGCGAACCACAGCTCCGCATTGGCAGTAAAGGCTACCTACGTTGCTACGTCTGGGGGTGCTGGCCACCATTTCTGGGCGTGGAGCCACACCCCTTCCAAAGCCTGCTGTGCTCACCTGTCCTCCAGGTGAGCCAGGAAACACCCAGTCCCACAACAGTACATTATTCGTTTTTGGGCCAAATTGCCTGTGATGCTGTTCAGGAGTCTGTCCTGGGTCTTGCCAAGCAGATATGGACGGGACGTTTCCCGTTAGGTTCTCACTTGAGTAGGAGTCTGCTGGGGTCAGAACTGTGGTGTGTGGGAAGAGTGGGAGGAAGCCTTCCCCACCCCCAC
>NW_015178868.1:0-4986 GCF_001447785.1 Gekko japonicus
CATAATTGATGAGGGTTGTTTACTCTTTTCCCAATGCCTAGCCACTAAAGCCTTGGCTGCCACCGACATATAAGAAATGAGATCTTTCCTGACATCAGGAACATTTATCCCCTCCCATAAAATAAGCAAGACAAGTTCTGGCCTCATAGGGATATTGTGCTCAGTAATGTCATAAATCAGTTTAAGAACAGTGGTCCAGTATTGCACCATAATAGGATACGTCCACCAGCAGTGAATGTAAGAACCAGGCTGCCCACATCCCCTCCAACGATGGGGGCTATATGAGGCTGAAGTGTGGTGCAAACGTAATGGAGTGAGATGCCATCTATGAACAGTTTTTTTTCAGAATTGGATTCTTTTATTAATAGCACTAGTTAAAGAGACTGTAGATGACCAGATTTTTGCCCACTGATGCTCAGTGACATCCATGGCACAACCCTGGTGCCAGCGTTTGTTTGTTTATTTATTTATTTCATTGCATTTATACCCCGCCCTTCCCGCGCACGGGCTCAGGGCTGCTTACATGAGCACAAAGTGCATACAGTACATAAAACAGATAAAAGCAGTTAAATTCAATTCCATCAGGATGCAAGAATAGAGAACTCCCCACATTTTGCGTAGCAGAGGGCCACAACTGGGTGTTACACGGTCCTCTGGCGGTGTCACTCTATGGTGGAGCGGTAGTGGTAATAGCAGTGGCAGCTCCTACTCATATGCCTGGTGGAAGAGCTCCGTCTTACAGGTCCTGTGGAACTACAAAATGTCTCACAGGGCCCTGATCTCCTCGGGGAGCTCGTTCCACCAGATTGTTGATAATTTGCTGGTTTTGTCCATTTGTTTTACCATTTAACCACCTGCTCCTAGGGAGGAAAGTGATGGCAGACCTAGACAGCATAATAAAAAGTAGAGACATCACCCTGCCAACAAAAGTCCGTATGGTCAAAGCAATGGTATTCCCAGTAGTCATGTATGGCTGCGAGAGTTGGACTATAAGGAAGGCCGAGTGCCGAAGAATAGATGCTTTCGAATTATAGTCCTGGGGAAGACCCTTGAGAGTCCCTTGGACTGCAAGGAGATCAAATCAGTCAATTCTAAAAGAAATCAACCCTGACTGTCCCCTGGAAGGCCAAATACTGAAGCTGAAGCTCAAATACTTTGGCCACCAAATGAGAAGAAAGCACTCACTGGAGAAGACCCTGGTGCTGGGGAAGATTGAAGGTCAAAGAAGACGGGGACAGCAAAGGATGAGATGGTCAGACAGTGTTATCGAGGCAACGAACATGAAATTCAGGAAACTCCGGAGCACGACGGAAGATAGGAGGGCGTGGCATGATGTGGTCCAGGGGATCCCGAAGACTCGGAGTCGACTGTGCGACTGAACAATAACAACAAAATCATTGTCATGAGTCCTCTATTACCTACTTTCCGTCGTGTAATTAGATGCTCAAATTCTGTGCTAGGCCTTTCAAGAACCCGTCAGATTATTGGGTCTGTAAGTAAATGCCTCACCTGAAAATATTGGTACCATGGAATCTTCATCGAACTTACTTATCCTGAGATTTCTCTTTCATAATACATTTATTTGTTATATCACAAAGTCTAAAAAGCTTTCCTTCCCTCCAAACGTGAAATTCTGCTGGAGATTTGCCTGGGGGGAAACCAAGCTAGTCCTAGGAAAGATGATGCTGGAGAAGTCCCAGGGGCGAAGGTTTTTCTGTGTGCATCCCAAACATTTAGAGTAGCATCCAGGAAGGGGGTTAATTTGACCTCACAAGCTCTATTCTTTGGGGAAGCCCAAACTAGATCTCCAATGAGAAATAAGTATTGCAACCCCACTGGATTTAGAGGATCCGGGAGCTTGGTATTGCTGGGAGAACCAAGGATTCTTCAATACATACAGAGGGAAAAAACTCATGACCCCAGGAGGGTCTCCAGGGGGAAGGAATTTGACAGTCAAGATGTCATCAGTGCAAGAACCCTCTCACTGGTTGCCACCAGCCAGTCTACTGAATGAGGGAACACCTAAGAAAGACATCCTCTAGAGATGATCTCAGCCCTGCACGTATAATTTTTAAACGCAGCATCCTCAGAATCAGGGGTCATTTCCTGCTGGAGCACACAGGAGCGGAGCTCCGGCAGTAAAGAGCCCAGGGGGCAGGCACATGCAACAAGCCCCGCCCCCTGCTCCCAGCAGACCTCAGTCAGAGCAAGAAGCAGCCAGGTAAGTTGCAGAGCTCCCCCCCGGTCCAAAAGAGTCCAGGGGCACCTTTAAGACCAAGTTTTATTCAGGTACAAGCTCTCCCTCCTCTGTGAGGGCAGATCTGCTGGTAATTTCCCCCCCCCCAATCTCTCAGAATCATACCATTGTGATTTGCAAAGCTGACAAAACTTCCATATTTACTCGAAAGGAAAATGGCCCTGAATATAAGGCTTTTAATTAGAGGGTTTATCTAATCGGCTTCCTAATAGTCTGCTTCTATTATGTGACAGTTTTTTATGACAGTGCATGTCAATTGGTTTGTTTTCAATGGCTTTTAAACAATATTGTGATGTTTTTAATTGTAAGTTGCCTCGAGCAGGACACTGATGAGGCACAGGAGGCTTGCCAACCTCCAGGTGGGACCTGGAGATCTCCCAGAATTGTAACTGATTTCAGGACTACAGAGATGGGTTCCCCTGGATAAACATGGCAATTTCAGAAGGTGGAATCTATGGTGTTATGTTAGGGTTGCTGGCTTCTGTCTTGAAATTCCTGGAGATTTGGACGTGGAGCCGGGGAGGGAGAAACCATAATGCCATAGAATCTACTCTCCAATTTTGTCCAGAGGAACTGATGTCTGTAGTCTGGAGATTATTAGTTATTCCCTGTGGAAGGTCTGCTTGTATCCTGTAGTTGTAGCCATAACTGGATTTATGGTCTCAGAAACAAAATCCAGCTACCTGAGAATCTTTGCTGTTGTTTTTTGTAAAAACCCCTAAGATTCTAGTCCATATGGCTGTGTGGAGGTAACACCTGGTAGAAGAAGAAGAGGAGGAGGGGGAGGAGGAGTTGAATTTATACCTTGCCCTTCAGAACAGCTTACAATCTCCTTCCCCCCCTCTCCACAACGGACACCCTATGGGGCTGAGAGAGCGCTGAGAGAACTTGTGACTGACCCAAGGTCACACCAGCAGTTGCATGTGGAGGAGTGGGGAATCAAACCCAGTTCTCCAGCTTAGAGTCTGCCAGTTTTAACCACTACACCAAACTGGCTCTTTCCAGATCTCCAGCCCCCACCTGGAGGTTGGCACCCCTACATTCCACCCAATTGAGGTCCCACCCCTTCTCAAACCTTAGTTTCTCCAAGCTCCACTCCCACATCTCCAGGAATTTCCCAACTCAGAGCTGGCAACCCTAAGAGGTGGCGTAGAGGTATCCTAAATAAACGAATAAGAGGACTTCCTTGAAAATGTTACACACACACAACACAAATATTATCAGACATAACTGTAACCTATGTAGGATGACCCCATCTTCTTTTGGCATGCCTGGAGAAATAACACTTCTCTTGCACTGGATTCCATGCTGTATCTCTTTTATCTGCAGAGGGATTTGGACATTTAGTATACGTTCCGAGTCCACTGGGCTATGGAATCATTTACAACACTTGTTACTACAGATAACAGTTGTTGTAAAGATACAACAATAGCACTACAGAGAAGATTAGAATTTCAACAGCCAATCCACATACAAAAGAACCTCCTCAGGAAAGCTCCTCCGTTAGCATGTTTCACAGCCTGGGGAACTCCTACGAGATAATGACTCTGCCCTACCCCACCTTCCTGAGTAGATATAAATTACCTGCCTACCATTTTTCTTCTCACCTTGACACAGAGAGCACTCCATCTTTCTGTGTTATACCTCTGAGGATGCCAGTCACAGCTGCTGGTGAAATGTCTCATCCTACAATGCCATGCAGCCCGGAAAATCTACCGCAGCTAATGAACTCCGGCCGTGAAAGCCCTTTGACAACTAATTGTTACTCCGTGTTCAAAACCAGTTATGTAGATGGCAGTTCTGGTCCTGCTTGAGGAATAATCTGATGCAGTCTGCAACACGGGGGAGGAAATGCCCCCACCTCCAGCGCAACGCTAAGCCCAAGGGCCAGAATTCACGTGACACTGTTAGGGTTGCCGGCTCCGGGTTGGGAAATACCTGGAGACTTTGGGGGTGGAGCCTGAGGAGGGGAGGGACTTCAGTAAGTATAAAGCCACACAGCCCACCTTCCGACACGGTCCCGACAACCTGAAATCAACATTCGGAACAGGCCCCGAAGGCAAATGGCAAGACTGATTTTAGAAAATTCAGAACAACGAACTTTCTTTCAGCATCTTAAAGGCTATTGCATTTATTGGAGCAATAAGCATTCCTGAGTGTCCGATGCATGAAGTGCATCCTCAGTCAGCAGACAAATAGAGGGGGGTGATTGTAAGCCGGGGGTTAAAAGGCCGTGGAATGCAAGTGGTACAGAATGTGACATTTCTATGCAAAATTCAGAAGGATACAAGATAAGCGCAGCCGCCTTATCTTGTGTTTATTGTTCCTCCGTGCACGGAAATGTCACCGACGAGACCTCTCGCGTTCCGTGGCCTTTTGGATCACATTTTTCTCCCTGTTTCCCTGCTGTGACGAGAAATTTGAAAACATCTCAGCCTCTCAGCCGCCCATCCAGCATGGTAACCACGGCTTGCTCTTGCAAACAATACATACCTGGCACGAAAAAGGACAATTTTGAAGGTGACATTTGGGTCCTTATATTAAAGGCGGGGGGGCGGGGGGAAGCAAGCTTGTAAATATTTGAAATTCAGAAATATTCCTCCACATCTAGCCTCACAGCACCTGGATTGAGCTTGGGGGTTCTATGCAAAAGGAGCTCACCAATTAATTAATCAGTTAGAGGGCCTGTCCTTAATCAATGAGAAATTCTTTCATCAGCCGGCAGCAGC
>NW_015178869.1:0-3932 GCF_001447785.1 Gekko japonicus
TTTCAAATACATAAATTAATACACTATTCATAGAGGGGAAAGAACCAGGACCAGGGCTTTTTTTTTGTATCAGGAACTCCTTTGCATATTAGGTGACACACACCTTGATGTAGCCAATCCTCCAAGAGCTTACAGAGCTCTTCTTACAGGGGCTACTGCCTAATTTGGGTGAAACAGTACCATAGAGATGTTTCAAATACATAAATTAATACACTATTCTTAGAGGGGAAAGAACCAGGACAATACCCTCAACAGTGTGAATTGTGGTGGTGTAGCCAGTAAAGGTCCTGTAACTCACATGTCCTTGAGATCATAAGAACATAATATAAGAAGAGCCCAGCTGGGTCAGACCAGTGGTCCATCTCGCCCAGCATCCTGCCTCACCCAGTGGCCAACAAATTCCTCTGGTGGTCCAACAACAGAGCATAGAGGCTTCCTGGCTCTGGTATTCAGAGACTGACTGCCTCTAAACATGGAGGTTCCTTTTAGTCAGCATGGCTAGTAGTCATTGATAGATTTATCCTCCATTAGTCTATCTAAACCCCTTTTAAAGCTGTCTATGCATGTGGTCAACACTACATCCTCCTGCAGTGAATTCTACATTTTAATTCAGAACTGTACAGGAAAGGCAGTGCACACAAATTGTTACCCAAAGAGGCAGTCTCCTATTTAATTGGGGGAATTAGCTTAAGGAGACAGAGCAAGAGGTGGGTAACTGGGATCTCCACCGAAGGCCCCTGCCACCCGGCAGAGGAAAAGCCGCTAAAAGCGCTGCTTTTAAAAGCCGCGCCAAAGTTGAGGCGGAGTGGCCGTGGCGCCTTATCTCCCCGGCACGATCAGATGCCGGGGAGAAAACACAGTTCGGAGGAGCAGGAATAGTCAAGGGCGAAAAGGGCTATAATTACCAGATCGTGTAGCGGTCCACAGAAACAGCAGCAAAATGGCCAGCATTTCACAGAGAGAAGAGAAGAAACCCACAAAGCAGTGGTGCATTTTGTTGGTACAAGGAGCTCACACACTGCACTGGTGTCTAGGTATTCTAGATATAGGGCATATTCCTCCCTGGGACAAGCTGACATATTTGCTCCCCAAACAATAACTTGATGGATTTTTTGGAGGTGGACAATGATTTGGGAGAAGCTTGATGGGATTTCCTGAGGTGGATTATAGGTGTAAATTGTGCTTGATGATCCTGTCAGTATCAGATGGGAAAAGGTACCAGGGCTGCGGTCACACGGAGCATTAGGCACGCTAGAGAGATGAAAGATAGGCGGATTTTCCGGGTGCGATCTCACCGCCACATCTGGGAAGCGTAGAGCTCCCATGGATCACCCGAGGCTTCACTCCGAAGATGCGCGGTAAAAAACTAGTACCTCGGAGGTACTAGTTTCCGGAAACCGCGGGGCAAGGGCGGGCGCGTGATTGCGTTTCCAGTGGAATCCCATGGCATCCGGCGCCCACCCATGTCCCCTTGCAAAAAGGTTTGGTTTTTTTCAAGTGTCCTCAGGATGTGCACAAGCACCCAACGGGGCATGCGCACATGACGGTGTACAGGGAAAAAACCCACCCGTTTGCCGCGGCCTGCCGCTTCTTTGCCGCACCGCAGGATTGTGGTGTGATCGGCACCTCCCCCTACCACGGGACCTCCACGGGATGTCTGCTCGTGCAACCGCGTGTTATTTTGCCCTGGGGCAAATAGCCACGCTCCACCCCCCCGCATTTTCCTGCCCATGTGACCGCAGCCCAGGTTTGGTGAATAGCGTTAACTGTTGTTTAATTAGGGTAAGTGGATGCAAGGAAGTGAGGCTGGGTTGAGATTAGTCAATAGGTTCTTGGGAGAGGGAAGTGAGGCTGGGTTGAAATTAGTCAATAGGTTCTTGGGAGACCCACTGATCTAAATTATGTGTCTCCCTAGGGTGGAGAGGAGGTTGTTAGCCAGCTGTTCTTACTCACACCTCTAAACTACATGTCCAGGTTTGTCTCTGGCCAGCATCCATTTTGTGTCACTTTGGGTCAGGCAGCATATTGCACTTATGATATCTGAGATAATATTTTAGGAAGGGTATTTATAGTTTTCTAGTTATAAACTGCCCCTTAGTGAGAGGAGTGGTCTGATTGCTAACAAAATGACTCAAACAATAAACCTAAAAAATACATGTGGGTGACCACTGGGTGCTACCCAGACTGTAAACAGTTGCCCTTTCAGCACGAAGATGTACCATTGGACAAGCCATCTAGGCATCTTGCCCAACTGGCAGAGAACCCCCTAAGAAAAACCCCTAGCTTTCTCAGATAAGGGGTCACATCGCACTGGGGGAATCAATGTTTCTGAGGTGGGAAGAAGCTTTTTGTAAAGTAGAGGAAAAGAGACCCTAGGATAAGCAACAAGGAAAGACACGACTGTGCATTTACACAAAGCATCTCTGTTATCTGCCTTTCCCCCTGCTATTATTAGGGCAAAGCACTGAAAATTCAGAAGATAAAGCTTGCCTACCCACAAACTAGAGGCATATTGTTTAGTTTATGTTATTCCACTCTCTTGTTCATATGATACGATGTTTGACTTGTCTTTCTGTTGAGAAAGAGTCTTGCTTTCTCTTGATTATCCTTGTGTACTCCTAAATGCTGATGAAATCTGATATCTATGATACAATTCTCCGTGTTTTCAGGGAACTTTGGTACAACTGGAAGCAGATCGTTGCAGACAAATACTGAGGAAAGTTAAGGAGGGGAAAATGTTATTCTAGCTTTTAAGGATTTACTTATCTGAAGAGCTGGGAATAGGGAAAGGGGAAGAGGTGGTGGGAGGGAAATAGCTTTTTATAAATCAAATTCCTTAAAAAATGCTGACTTGGTTTCAGAATCATTTTCTGTACTTATCTGAGTCTCTTCCGGCTGTGCTAGAAATTGTATAGTGAGTTCTGCATGAAGTGTGCAAATGGATTTGTGATCTTTCTTTTTTTAAAAAAAATTACTCAGTTGAAAACACAATAGCGGTTGCCATTCCAAAGAGAAGAGGGATGAAGAATAGAGAATTGCCCTCTGTGCAAAAGATCTGCAATTGGAGATTTTTTTTAAAAATGGGCAAGCACTAGTTTATTGGCCTACATCTTTGGGAGGGAGTGACTGCTTTATTTGCTTTCTGCTGCAACATGCAACTAGGCTCAATTTCATAAGTCTTCTGGAGCCATTTGTTTAGCAAACACTGCCTTGAAGCACATTGTGGTCTGGATTCTAGAAGCTGGAGAAGACATATTTGATCCTCAGTAGGGATTAATGGTTTTCCCTTGTTTTGTTCCTTTATTGTTCCAATGTGCTTCCTTTACCTTGTTTTCTTGTTGTTTTGTCTTTTGCCATTAAGTCACAGCTAACTTTAAGTCACAACTAAGGAGTTTTCAAGGCAGGAGATGTTCAAAGGAAGTTTGCCATTGCCAGCCTCTACATAGCGACCCTGGATTTCCTTGGTGGTCTCCCAACCCAGGACTAACCAAGGCTAATCCTGTTTAACTTCTGATGAGATTGAACTATCCTGGGCTGCCCTCTTCATTCTGATTCATCTGGAAGAATGTCTAACATTGATTCTGTGATTGTCCCATGCACAAATTGGAGCAACGTTCAGTTCACTTGCCTCTTTTTAATGGTGCACATATGATAAAACACCGCCCCAGAAGGCAATTATTTTTAACAGCATGTGCATACTTCCTAAAAGCACTCAAGGCAATGTAAAATGAAATTTAAAAAATAGCAAAGAATGATCTACAATATTAACAGTGCAACATTAAATCGTCCACAGAGCAGTAAAACCAGAGGGAAAAATAAAGCACATTCAAAGAGGCATAAACCAACCCAGTTTTGGGTGAGAAAGCTTTGAGTTTGCCCCAAGAAAAGAACTATTTTAATTGATCTTCAGAAATCTATCACCAAGGGGAGCA
>NW_015178870.1:0-3543 GCF_001447785.1 Gekko japonicus
CATGGCTGTCCCCTCGCATAGTTCCTCACATATACAGGGTCTTCTGGGAAGAACCCGCATGGTGCCTCTTGGGATGTAGAATCCAGATGGTGGTCAGGGGCCCAATCCGGGTGTAGGCAGTCCAGCCAGGTAGTCAACCTCCGGCCCATTAGGAGGTCTGAGGGGCTCTTGCCTGTGAAAGTGTGTGGGGTCGTCTGTTGGCCAAACAAGAAGGCAGCTAACCGGTAGTCCCAATAGCGTTGGACAATCCGGCGGAGTGCTTCCTTGGCAGTGCATACCATCCACTCCACCTGTCCGTTCGTGGCTGGGTGGAATGGCATCGAGTGGACGTGCCAAATTCCATAGTATTGTGTGAAGTCCCAGAATTCGGCTGACGTAAAGGCGGTCCCGTTGTCCGACACCAGGGTGTCAGGTATGCCATGGGTGCTAAAAGTCTTCCACATGGCTTTGATCGTGGCCCGGGATGACATAGAGGAGACAGGGTGTACCTCGAACCACTTGGAGTAGGCATCTACTAGTATGAAAAACGTCTGGCCCGCAAAGTCTAAGTGCTGGTGAGCCCAGGGCTTGTGGGAGGGTTCCCATGGACGTACTGGGGCCCCGGGGGGGGGGAGCTGGCCTTGTCTCCTGGCATGCTTGGCAGCATTTGACCTGATCCTCTATCTCCCCGTCCATGCCGGGCTACCACACATAGCTGCGCACCAGGGCTTTCATGCGCACGATCCCCAGGTGGGTTTCGTGCAGTGCCTCTAGCACGTGTTTGTGCAGGGGGGCGGGGATGACTACCCTACTACCCCACAGGAGACAGCCTTTGTGCACCGACAGTTCATCCCGCCGGGACGTATAGGCCGCGTACTCTGGGCCCACACGACCTGTGGGCCAGCCCCTCCCCACCCAGTCCAGAACCTGAGACAGGACGCGGTCCTTTCGGGTGTAGTTGGAGACATCGGGTACCTGAACTGGCTGGTCAGGGAGGTCCTCCAGCAGCAGGATCTGGTGAGCTGGAGCCAGAGCTGGTTCGGAGATGGGCAGCGGAAAGCGACTGAGAGCATTGGTGTGGCCCATCGCCTTGCTGGGTCTATGGAGCAGGGTGTATTGGTAACCCACAAGGAAGATAGACCACCGCAGCACCCTTGGTGACAACATCTGGGGTGTTTGGCGGTCCGGGGCCAAGAGACCCAACAGCAGCTTGTGGTCCATGATAATAGTGAAGGGCCGGCCATATAGATAATCGTGAAATGTCCGGACCCCCGCCACGATTGCTAACACCGCCTTGTCTATCTGAGCATAGTTTCGCTCTACAGAAGACAAGGTGCGCGAGTAATATGCTACTTGGACTTCGCGGTCATCCCCCAGCCTGTGTCCCAGTACCGCTCCTACCCCGTAGGGCGTCACACATGAGGACAGGGAGGGATTCATCAAAATGGGTCAAGACGGCATTCAAAACCAGCAAGTCCTTAATGGCCCGGAAAGTCACTGCACGGTGTGAACCCCACTGCCATGATGTGTTTTTGTCTAGGAGGTGGTGGAGGGGCTCGGCCATGGCTGCCTTGTGTGGGAGAAAAGAGTGAGAGAAGTTCAACAGGCTCAGGAAGGCCTGTAGCTCGGCTTTGGACAAGGGGTTGGGTGCACTCACGATGGCCTTGATCTTTTCCGGTGTGGGGTGGATGTCGCTGGCATCAACTTTGAAACCCAGGAACTCGACGCTGGGGTCCCCGAACAGACACTTCTCCCACTTTACCTTCAGCCTGGCTATGTCGAAGCACTGGAGGATGGTTCACAGGTGGTCAGCGAAAGCTTCGGACGATGGTGCCACTATCAGAACGTCGTTGAAGAAAGGTTGCACGCCGGGGATCCCTTTAAGTAAACAGTCCATCATGTTTTGAAAGATCCCCGGAGCTACACTCACTCCAAACTGCAGCCACCTGACCTTAAATGCCCCTGGTGGGTCACTATGGTCTGGACCTCCACTGTGGCTTTGTCTACCAGCAGTTGTTGGTAGGCTTGCACTAAGTCTAGTTTGACAAAGACTTCCGCGCCGGCTAGGGATGCCAGGACGTGGCGGACCACAGGAACGGGATAGGTATGGTCCTGGAGGGCTTTATTTATGGTGCATTTGTAATCTGCACAAATGTGGACGTCCCTGTTTGGTTTGATCGGGGTTTCCCACTTTCCGTGGGGTACCAGCTCCAGGACCCCTTGGCTGACCAGGCGGTCGAGTTCAGCCTCGATCTTGGGCTGGAGGGCGAACGGGAGCTGTCAGGGTTTTAGGCGGAGCAGGTGGACTGCCGGATCTAGGGTCAGGGCAACCAGGGGACCTGTGTACCAGCCTAAAGATACACTGGCCGGTCCGAGGCCGGGTTATATGCGTCAACATACTCACACCCAACACATCCCCAATTCCTGTGATAGGCTGTATTCACAAGACCCAGTCTATGATAGGTCTATATCAGGATCCGGGCTACCTTATTGGTGCACACTAGGATCCGCAGTGGCTACTGTTATAGGGACTGAAGTTCTGCTCGACCGCGTGGCCTGGCTAGCGGTGTCGTGGCCATTTTAGTACATAACATTGTTTAAGCTAACTATGGTTTATGGATGGACACTGGTAAAGGAGGCAGACTTTTGTTCTAAATTGTAAATTTTAGAATTATTGTTTCAGGGCTGTGTCATCTAGTGGGGAGCTCAACTGGGACCCTCATTTTAGAAGCTGGTGCACAGAGTGTTCAGCTGGAGACTTCTTGACCCACCAACAAGAGGAAAAGGATGGACTTTGGGGGGTGACAAACTGTGAAGGAGGGAGAAGTTAATAGTTTGGACTTTAAAGGATCCCTGTTCTGTTGTGTTACTAAGCTCTATGTTTTTGTTACATGATGTTAATTGCAAAGTAAAAAATGTTTTATTCTTTCTGAATGATTACAAGATTTATTCCAAGTTCTGCCCCACAGAACCCACAAACTGAGGTGACAGGTTCACAAACAGACAAATAGTCTGTTGATAAAGAAGCTATTTTACTAGCAGTGGCAAGGATATTGATAGCATATATCTGGAAAGACAAAAAGGTACCTACCTTGTGATTGTGGCACTCTAGACTGTGAGATCACTTTGTGTTAGGTAAGATCTCAAATGGTATTTTTATGTCTCAGTTGGAGACATAGTTGTATGGTACCCTGTGACAGAATATTTGAAGGAACACAGGGTTATTCCTAAAAACAAGCATTGCACAGACTTACTTTTCTTCTGAATTTGTATAAAGAGTTAAACTTTTGTACGGCTATCCACTGTGTTAATAGACTATATATACTGTGGTAATTGTAACATTGCCGAATACTATGATAATAAGGTTGTTTAGATTCCTTTTATCTTTATTATGTTAAAATGTTATGTTATAGTTGGATATCTGCTGTTCATCCTAAAGATAATAAAAATTATTTTTTAAAAATAAATCAGCTACCTGATTGTGACTGGTGATCAGGATGTGAGCTGTATTGGTGGGTACTGAAGCATCCCTAGTCCTCAGGGACCTGGGCATAAACATATTTG
>NW_015178871.1:0-3954 GCF_001447785.1 Gekko japonicus
TCGAGGAGGCAGGGACCCACAGTCTCTGGATAATGGCCTCCTTTACCCTTGGTCCACGGGACATCTGTACCTGTTCCCTCCCTTACCTCTGCTTCTGAGAGTGGTCCGCAAAATACTCAGAGATGCCACAGACTGCATCTTAATAACCCCATGGTGGCCGAGACAACCTTGGTTTTCAACAGTCCTCGAGCTGTCACAAGGAATATACCATCAATTCCCTCCGGCTCAGGACCTCCTCCTCGTCTCCGACTTCCCTCTTCTCCATCACGACATACCACAACTGAAACTAACGGCATGGAGAATAACGGCTTCTCTGCCCGCGTAGCGAACGTTCTCTTGAATTCCAGGAAACCGACTATGCGGCGGTCCTACAATTATAAATGGCGAAGGTTCTGTTCTTCCCTAGCTGATGACGCCCCTCAAGCCACCTCGGTGGGACTCGAACGAGTTTTCCAATTCCTCCTCTCCCTAGCTGACTTGGGACTTTCCCATTCATTGTTGAGAGTTTATTTGGCCGCCCTTTCGGCCTACCATGTTCCTGTTGATGGATGTACTTTGTTTTCACATCCAGTTTCAAAACATTTTTAAAAGGTTTATTGCATCTCCACCCTCCTGTCAAAACTCCAGTCGCTCCCTGGGACCTTCCTCTAGTTCTCCGCCAGCTCACGAGGAAGCCCTTTGAGCCGCTTGCAACATGCGACCTCAAACTTCTAGCTTAGAAAATGGCCTTTTTAATTGCTATCACCTCGGCTAGACGAATGGGAGAAATATTGGCTTTCCGACATGATACACCTTACCTGTCCTTTCTGCCAGATGGAGTCTGCCTTGTACCGGACATCTCCTTCCTGCCGAAGGTGGTGTCAAAGTTCCACCAGCAGGCGGAGGTCTTCCTCCCTGATTTTTCCCCAAATCCAACATCACTGGAGGACAGACTCTTACACACTTTGGATGTGAAACGGGCTCTCTTGTTCTATCTCAATAGAACACAACCAACTAGACGAGACTTGCAACTGTTTGTCTCTTATGCGTCAGCACGACTGGGCACTCACATCACAGCTCAGCGCCTGTCAAAGTGGATGGTGGGTCTCATCCGTCTATGTTACCTGATCGCCAAACAGCCATTGCCTGGCCCCATCAAGGCTCATTCTACCAGGGCTGTTGCGACCTCCACTGCCTTCCTCCAGGGAGTGCCCCGACAGATATTTGCAAAGCCGCTACGTGGGCCACGCCTAACACCTTCATCAGGCACTACGCCCTAGACGTCCGTAAGAACACCAATACCAACATGGGACGTCACATCCTGTCTTCGGCTACGCAGTAAAAGACCTGCCAGCACCCTCCTCCAGGTAGGCTACTGCTCGCTAATCTCCCATGGGTGTGAAGCACAGAGACCACGTCGAAGATAAACAGGTTACTTACCTGTAACTGATGATCTTTGAGTGGTCATCTATGCATTCACACCACCCGCCCTCCTTCCCCGCTGCTGTCAGCTTCTACATTTTCAATAGGAGTTGATTTGCGGCGGTTTGAAGGAACTGGCGGGATGTCTGTGCCCACCCCTCTGGGCATGCGCGGTGGGGCTCCTGCGCATGCCCAAGGGACTTAAAAAAGCTTGCTACAGCACCGATCGATTCACCGCGTGTGCACTGAATCCCATGGGTGTGAATGCACAGATGACCACTCTAAGATCATCAGTTACAGGTAAGCAACCTGTTTTTCTCCCCCCAACCATAGCTAAAAATGAAATGGAGATAGAACCATTTCTTTGTCTAGGCAGGACCCAACAGGAGATAGTAATATTGCAATTATTGCTATCCTGTATGCAAAGGCAAACCATAATTATCTTGATCCATCGCTTACAACAGAGTTTGTGTTGCAGGCTACAGGGAATACATCCTTTACTGAAATTCTCTTGCTAGATATATTCCATTAGTTGTGTTGATCTTTCCTTCCCTCCCTTCCAGGCTGTTTGCTACAAATACAAGCAGGATTGACTGAATTTAACACCCTGAGCAGCTTTGTGATGCTACCTTGCAGCCCAGGGACTGGGAGGGACATTACCCCTGCTTGTCCTGCTGCCCCTTGAAGTTTACGCCTCTGCCTGCAGACACCCCCTGATCTTATGCATACTTTTTTCCTTTCTGTCATAAATGAAATTCCATCCAAGTACAGCTGTATTACATAGGGTATGAGATTATTAGTTGTGAAAAACATTGACTTCTTATAAGAGAGCCAGTGCTATGGAAATGGTCATGATGTCAAACTATGACTGTGAGGGGATTGCAAATTCAAATCTCTACTCTGCTGTGAAGCTGGCTGAGTGACCTCGTACCCAATTATTCTCAGCCTAGCGTTCATGACAAGGTAATTGTGAGGATAAAATGGAGAACATGAGAACTGTAAATACCTCTCTGAGCTCTTTGGAGGAAAAAGTGGAATAACAGTTTACTAAATAGGGTTGTTATGAAGATAAAAGGTGATGAAGGGACTATGTATGCTGCCCTGAACTCCTTGGAGAAAGGGTAGGATAGAAACAGAGAGCTGGAAGGGACCTCAGGGGTAATCTAGTCCAACCCCCTGAACAACGCAAGAAATTAACAAATACCCACCCCCACACTCCCCTAGTTACACATGCTCTGTGCCCAGAGGAAGGCAAAAAAAGCTTCCAGGTTCCCTGGCCAATGTGGCCAGCAGGAAAAATTCCTTCCTGACTCCAAAGTGGTGATCAGCATTACCCTGGGCGTGTAAGAAAGGGCCAGGAGAGCTGAGCACTGACTCATTCCTTCTTGCCCTCCCTCTCATGATGTGCCTTAGTTCACAGAACCTGAACATAATACTCCAAGTGAGGTCTAACTAGAGCGAAGTAAAGTGATACCATCACTTCATGTGATGTGAATACTATGCTCCTGTTGATGCAGCCCAGAATCTCATTTGCCTTTTTAGCTACTGCATCACACTGTTGACTCGTGTTCAGTCTACTAAGTTTGAAGCAACATGGCTGGTGAGGGAGCTGAGGTGGTGACTTGCAAAGTCTGTGTCATGTTTGTTTTCTCAATTGAGGGTATTGACAATTACACTTGTAGCAAGTATAAATTGGTAGCCCTACTTGAGGCATGCTCATCCACATTCCATCTCGTAAAGGAAGGTGAAGAGTTCATGGACAGAACACATGAAGCACTTTTGAGAAGGCAGCAGCAGGAGGAGGAGAATGTATCTCAGGAAATGGAAGAGCAACAGAGTACCCAACACAGGAAGAAGGCATGTGGAAGAATGTGACCCCCAGGAGCAGGAAAATCAGGAGACATTCTGAGCCTCTATTGTGAAGCAAATGGTTCCAGGATCTCGTCAGAGATATTGATTCTGAACCACTGGAACAAGGAATACACCCCTAGGCTCCACAAAGTTCAAAGGAAATTTTCCCAGGCCCCTGTGGATCAAAGGACTCAAGCATCTGCCCCCTCCCCCCAATATCAGAAGAGACATGTGGTGGTAATTGGGGACTCCCTACTGAGAGATAGAGGCCAAAGTGTGCTGAACTTTCATCTTGAGAGGTAGGTTGTCTACCAGGTGTATGCATCCAGGATGTGAAAGAAAGGCTATAAATACTCACCAAGAAAAAATAATGAAGGTTACTGGAGACTTTTACATCTAACCAAATATAGGTACTTGGATTTCAGACTCTCCCACAGTCTGACTTTGTGTCATGACAGATATTCCTTGGTTTTGATAGTTTAAGACGTTTATTAATTCATTTATAAACTGCTTTGGATCCCATTGGAGGAGAAAGGCATTGTATATCATTCTCCTCGCCACCATTTTATTCTCATAGCAATCCTGTAAAATAGGTTAGGTTGAGGGAGTGACTGACCCAAGGTCACCAAAAAGTTTCATTGGCATATTTGGGATTTGAAACTAGATCTCCCAAAGCCTGAAGAACTATGGACGGAGGTTCGT
>NW_015178872.1:0-4017 GCF_001447785.1 Gekko japonicus
AAACCACTGATCTCTAGTGCCTGTCTCTAAACTCTTAGTGGTTCCTTCTCTTACATAACTCAGGTCTAGCCTCCTTCTACTATCCCAATAATTACAAAAGCAGAAACCCAAAATATTACAATAGAATAAGGTGCAAATGTTACAAAGCTAATTCTCAGTGCAGAATTCTAAATTTGTTTTCTAGGGTTCTTTGCCACTTAATTCACACAGCTCTGCTCATAAACATTATTCCAATAAGCAGAGTATTCTGAATGAGCATATATGGATGGGGTTTGAGCCAGATTAAATTTTTCTGTCGGTGGAAAGGAACTTTCTTGCCCTCCCCCTTCCCACTGCAGCCCACTGATCTCCATGAAATGCTGCTCCTGATGAACAATGAGGGGAAACTGCAGTGGAAAGGGGGAACTGGTGGAAATCGCCACATTAATCTGGGTCCAACCAAGATGTTCAAATATAGTACCAATAAGGAAAAAAGATCTTCCTTCTTATTTCCCCAGTGTAGCCCCTATGTAGCAGTCTCCTTTTTCTTTCTGCATGCAGATTTGTACATACGATAGCGAGTAAGAGAGCAGGCTTTAAATAAATCATTTCAAGTCAGTATTTTGAATATAATTCTCCCTTATCATCATACTTGCAGGCCTGTGCCATATAATTTAGAAGTATGATAAATAAAGAAAATGTGCACAGACAAAAACTAAACAATGTTTTAAGACTGACAATGATGCTTACTTTCATGCTACTTATTTATGATTATTTATTTTCTATTTATTGCTATTATATTCAGGGGTCTTGTTGTAGAAAAAGAGCTGCCGGAGCTCATTAGCATAACTCATTAGCATAACTTATTTGCATATGCCACGCCCCCTGACATCACCGGAAGTGACAGAAGGCCACACCCCCTGACATCACCGGAAGTGTGTCAGAAGGCCCGGCTACTTACCCTCCTGCTTCATCCTCATTCCCAAACGGAATGAGGATCGAAGCAGAGGGCGGGGTAAAGAAGGGGGCGGGGCTTCACCACGTGACCGCCCCGCCCCCTAGAGGTTCTCTTCCGGAGCTCCGTACCTGAGAGCTCCCCCCCGACTAGAGCCCTGATTATATTAATGAGAGCTGCTGGCTGCAAGACTTTTTTCCAAGCCCTCAGAAGAGAAACTTATGTAGGGCTGACATTCTCATTCAGACTGCCTGCTCCACAAAAGAACCATCAAATGGGTTCAGGGTGGGAGGCTAGAGGCAGGGAAGGAATGATCTTTTTCTGTTTTGCCATAAAGAAGAGGTCTTTGTTTACCTACTTTGTGCTGTGGTACACAATGTTGTGTGTCTTGACTTATTCTCATTGTATGAATGAATCTAACCTGATGCAACGTGATATAGCACAACTCAAACGGAGCAAGGAGAAAAGTAAAGAAATGCCAAGTGTGTTCTCTGTACTTCATGATTTAAAAAGGATTGCCCACTTATGATGCCTTTTAATGTATCTTAGTTTTATGGTGTAGTGAATCTGTGCTTTCATTATTCTGTGCTTTCATTAAATCCCTAATTTAATACAAAATTATATACAAAATATCCATTAAAATGCACATTTTGACTTCTCATGTTTTCAAAAAGAAAGTAGAAAAGATGACTATGGAGGGCCTCATAGACAAGAAGCTGTTTTTTATTACTAGGGTTTATTGCTGGTTAAGATGAAACTAGATGTCATAAGGGAAATACTGGGGGCATTTGCAGGGGAAGGAAGTGCTACCCCTACCCACTTATTTTTCTCCAGCAAATGCCTCCCAGCAATTTTAAATACCTGTGCACACAGAGAAAGAGAGAGATAAACTTCAAAACCTAGTTCGTCTCAAGGAGGGGGGATGGTCTCCAGAGGAGCCCATGCCAAAGAGAGTCAACAGCCTTGGGAGGGGTTAAGCACACCTTCTTTTCACCAATGTTACCTGCATGTGTCCTGCATCATCACCATATCCTGATTATCTTGGCAAATGCAGGGTCAGGGCTACGTGTTTAGCAACATAACATTAAGTTTCATCCTTAGTTTAATTTGTTTGTAGGTACTGTATTTAGAGATTCTGTTAAACATTAGCTGTGACTCAAGGATGTGCTCTCATAGCTTTTAATAAGGCTATAACGCATCATATTGGATGGGAACATGCATCCCATGTTGTTGGTAGATGGCTGGTCTTGCTGTAACAGGAAAAAACTGAATTCAAGGGTCTGCTTTCCAATTCCTTATAACAAGGCTTCACTTAAAAAAAAACAGGAAAGGATGGTTAAGAATACTTTGAAATTCTCTTTTTGAGAACTCCACCTCCATTACAGTCCAACATGGGAAGCCAATGGAGCTACCATAAAAATAATGAAGGAATGAGATATTATTGTGTTAATTAATATTCAGTTAGTTTCCCTGGAAAGCCAGATACTGAAGCTGAAGCTCAAATACTTTGGCCACCAAATGAGAAGGGAGCACTCACTGGAGAAGACCCTGATGCTGGGAAAGATTGAAGGTCAAAAAAGAAGGGGATGGCAAAGGATGAGATGGTTAGACAGTGTTATTGAGGCAACAAACATGAAATGAAGCAAACCCCAGAGCACAACAGAAGTCAGGAGGGCCTGGCGTGATGCGGTCCATGGGGTCGCAAAGAGTCAGACTCGACTGTGTGACTGAACAACAACAAAAAAGTTTAATTTAGTTTATAGGCTTCCTTTCTGACTGAGACTCAAGGCAGATTAAAGAGTAAAAGAAGAGAGGGGAAAATATAATTACACAACATGAGACATCGAGTGAACAATGAAATAGGACTAGGAATAAATTCAAAGACAGTACTGGTAATGAGAACAGCAAATTGCTTAAGGCAAAGGTACTGTGCGAACAGTGCAGAATATGTGCTTATATGATATAAGGCAATGCAGTAAACACCAGATGATACAAAACATAATAGATGAAAATAACAACAATCATTACTGTGGACTACAGATCTTATTCCCATATGAATGTGTCCTTCTGGACTGTTCCATCTTAATATAGTTATAATTTCATTGTAAGAATGCCCTCCTGAACATTTCTCTTTTTCACATTTTACAGACTGATATAACTATGGAAGCCCTCCTGATCTCCTCAGGGCATGCCATGTAGTGATATAATTGTGGGGGCTACCATAAAGAATGTGTGTGAATAGGCAGTTGTTGATCTTATCAATTTGCAGGGAGGAACCTTCAGGAGGCTTTGCTCTGATGGGCCAAGTTGTCATGGAGAGGCAGAGCAGGAGAGGTAGTCCCACACTTTATGTGGGTCCCAGGCAGGGGTCATTTGGGGGGGACGCGGGGGGACACCATCCCCCCGGGTGAGGTGCGGGAGGGCGGGGCCTGGAGCTCCCTGCTGGTGCCCACTGGAGGTCGCCGCCGGCTGTGGGGAGAACACACTTCCGGTGATGTCAGGGGGTGTGGCATATGCTAATGAGTTATGCTAATGAGTCCCCCTAGCTCTTTTTCTACGAAATGACCCCTGGTCCCAGGTCATGAAGGGCTTTGTAAGCAATAATCAGTGCCTTGAACTGAATTTGGTAACTGATCAGTAGCCAGTGGAGTCAGGACAAGACTGGTGCAACATGCGAGTTGAACCAATCTTGTCCTGACTCCACTGGCACTGATTATAGCTTACAAAGCACTTGTTAGTAACAGGGCTGCCAGACCCCCGGTTAGGGTGGGTTTCACCCCAATTTTGGGGGCTCCAATCCACCAGCAGCCAGCTGGCTGGTGGGGGAAGCCCCATTCCTAAACAGCCCCCTCCCACATCGACATTGTCAGCACAATGATGTCACCAGGACTTGACGTCATCGCACCGGGCACATCACGCATCAGTGCTCTGGCATTTTGGCTGAAACTCTGTTTACATCACAATAAGATACCAGGATGGACCTGGAAGGCCCCCTCTAAAAGCCAGATAAGACCTTGGTAACCCTAGCTAGTAACTAGGTTGCTACATTCTGAACCAACTGGAGTTTCCAAGTTAACTTTAAG
>NW_015178873.1:0-3747 GCF_001447785.1 Gekko japonicus
CCACTACACCAAACTGGCTCTTGTTTGTATCAACACTCTTTTGAATCCTGCTGCTAAGGCAGAGGCACAGATTTTATAGTCCACATTTAATAATGAAATTGGCCTATAATTTTTAATTTCTCTCTCATCCGTACTTTGTTTATGTATCAAAGTAATTAAGGCTTCATTCCAAGTCTCTGGTATTTTATTTTCTATTGTAATGTTTTGTATTTAATTGATCTTCAAAAACCTGGTAAAGTCTGCAGGGAAACTGTCAAGACCTGGTGTCTTTCCTTTCTTCTGTTTTCTTAGTGCTTCTGTCAATTCAGAGAAGGTAATTGGGTCATTTAGAATTTTCATTTGTTCTTCTGTAGTTTTTGGGATTATGTTTTTTGAACCTCTTCTTGGGTAGCTTCTCTTTTCTGGTATAGCATCTCATAAAAAGTTTCAATAATCTTTTTCAGGTCTCTAGGCATGTTTTTCTCTTTCTCAAGATTTTGTTTTGAAATGAGGTCTTGCAAGAGTTTATAAAAAATTTCCTGATATTGGTTAGGTGCGTATATGTTGACAAAAAAAGTTGTTTTGGCTTGTCTTTGAATTAGGACCATCAGGATTCTACCATCTTCAGAGATGTATATTTTGCACTAACAAACAGTTCATTTGGTGTTGTATTATCTTTATATTAATTCTTGTATGTTCAGTTGCGAAGTCTTGTTTCATCTTCTCTTTCTCTTTTTTAATTTGATCCCTAATCTGTGTATATTTTTGCTTCTTTTGTTTCCTAATATATACATCTTCTCTAATTATCCAACCCCTAGCATACGCCTTGAATGCATCCCATACAACTCTGATGGAGATATCTGGTTGGATATTTTGTTCAAAAAACATTTGGAATATCTTTTTACAGTCTGCTACAAACTTTTCATTTTTCAAAAGAAAAGTATTCAGAGTCCATCTGTTCTTCCTTGGTGTATCTTCTAGAGACAAAAGTAAAAGATTACGGTCTGCAAAAGTTGCTGGTAATAGTTCTGCTTCCAATAGATCATTTATAATTGTTGTTTAAATTCAACAGATACCTATTCTTGACCATGACTTAGTCTTGCAGAATAATATGTGAAGTCCTTCTTTTTAGGATTTCAGGTCCAGGAGTCCACCAAATTATATTCTTCTAGAAGTTGTAAAAACGTCTTGGGAAGTTCATTGCCTTCCTTCTGCTTTCCAGTTTCTGTTTTTCCTATCTAGAGACCTATCAAATACTGTGTTCTAATCTCCAATCAGACAAATTTCCTCAAGATTTTGTTTTGAAATGAGGTCTTGCAAGAGTTTATTAAAAAATTTCCTGATATTGGTTAGGTGCGTATATGTTGACAAAAAAAGTTGTTTTGGCTTGTCTTTGAATTAGGACCATCAGGATTCTACCATCTTCAGAGATGTATATTAATTCAGGATGTAAATGATCTTTCACCTATGTCACTACTCCCCTTTTTTTCTTCTCTTTATCTGAAGAAATATAGACTTTACCAAGTTTCTTCATTTCCAAATATCTTTGATCTAAATGTTTAATATGTGTTTCTTGTAAACATATGATGTCTAATTGCATCTTTTTCAGTTGTTGGAATAGCTGTCTTTTTTTTTTTTAAGGTGTATTCAATCCATTAACATTTATTGAAATTATCCTTATTTTTCTTCTATCCATCTTGCAGTTGCTTTTCAGTATTGTCTTTATTCTTCTGTTGGAGTCTCATGACTATTTGCGATGGTACAATCTTTACTGTTTTTGGTGGGGGAGTTTAATTTTTTTGATTTGTCCAGTAGTTTCTGATGCTCCTTGTGGTTTCTGGTCATCTTCTTATGCATTCTTCAGATCCTCCTCTTGAGTTCCCAGTCGTCTCCATAAGTTTTGAAAAAATCTTCTACTTTGAAAATTGAAGAGAGGGGCGGGGTTGCAGCACAGCAGCATGGAAAGCACCAGGACTTGCTCCTCGGTGCCGCCGGCTTTGGAGCTTCTCTAGAAGAGTATTGGGGGCTCCCGAACTCCACTGCACTCCCAGGGGTGGAGAGCAGCACAAGAGGCTTGATCCGGGCTCCCCGTTCAGTGGCAGCTCACGGGTGGTAGCCCTGGATCACCTCCAGCAAGAAGCACTCAAAGTCTACTCATGGCAGCCATCAGTATTCAGCTGACGCTTCCCATCCGGGGGTGGGCGTGGAAGCCCGCCTAATACTTCTTAAAGAATATCACTGTAACTTTTAACGCATAACACTACAGACCTTCCTTTCAACAACTTTGTCCTTTAAATTTTAAAGAGACACAATCTAGGAAGGGGAACGGAAGGCTTCCCCCTCCTACCCTCCTTCTCTCCGCGGCTAGCAACAGACAAGAAAAACATTACAAAACTGTTACCCCTGAGGGCTGACTTTGATGTCTCTTAAATCATCATTCCCTCCTGAATAAACTGATAACAGTACCTTTGCCTTGATACACCTTGCAACGCACTCTATTTTTCCCTTCGTGGGAGGAGCTTGAAGTTTTGACCCTTTTCCTTATTAAAAATACTTATATTTATTGTGGATTTAAAACCTCTCTTAGTGGAACTGCAATTTGAAAATCATTCTCCATCAGACAGAAACTAACTTATATTAAAAACTGGCTTTGTTTTGGTTTCCACAATAACATTTCTAACTCATAAGTAACAGATCCTTTCCCCCTCCATTGTCTTCTTGTCATCGTCCCTTTTTGGTGCTTTCCATATGAGGAGGAGGAAGGAACTTGGCAAGAAGCTCTCTCTCATAATACATTTCTTATATTGTGTTACATTTTTGTGGTTTATGTTTGGTTTTTCTGTTGGTGAACTACATGGCCTTGAAGTACCTTATTACTATTAGATTGCTGTATAAATAACAAATTGTAGTTTGGAACATAGAAATCTAGGGGGAAAACCTGTTTTAATACTGTGGGCATTCTCTGGTCTTGTGGTATAAAATGGCAAGTACAAATAGGCCTTCAACCAAAGTACCCTCTAGCTCACTAGGTATAAGTAAATCTGTGGCCTCCAGTCTATCACAGGCCACAATGAAAGATCTGCAGACGCTTATTCAGAACAACCTCTATAAAAGGCTGCAATTGCAGAGGCAGTGGACCCAATTAAGGATACAATGAAAGATATGTCCCAGAAAGTATCAAATAAAATGGAGGATCTGCAGAAACAACTTTTAGAAAATAACCAGAAAAATGAAGAATTAAATAAAACAACCTCCAAATTGGAAGATAAGGTAGAAAAAAAAAGAAAAAAACAACATCAAACTACAGACAGTCTTTCATGGGTTCCACCGTTCCAGGGGCTCAGCTGAGTCCAAATGAAGGGCCACAGAAAGTTCTATACTCTTTTACAGTAAAATCTACAGTTACTTTTTAACAATGCATAAGTAACATATAGAGTGTGTTGTGAAGTATACTAAACTGCACTAATTAAAAAATCCAGGGTACGTTGCAGAAGACTGACACAGAGAAGAGCTATGAAAGATAAATCAACATAGCTGTAAAACTAAAAGAATTCTCTCAGGAACTGTGTACAGGGGTTGTGGGTAGTAATTGGGTTGTTCAGGTGTTGACATGATGTTTCCCTCCTTTGTCCATAGTACATAACATTAAAAGGTGTCATTAATAAAGTCATGTAATTTTGGACATTACAGATGTCGTACATTTGCAGAAGCATCACATTATTGTGTTCTGGAAAGGAGCCCAAATACCACCCCTGAGAATCAAAACAG
>NW_015178874.1:0-3746 GCF_001447785.1 Gekko japonicus
GGCAGGGTATAAATCCAATCTCTCTCTGTGTGTGTTGTTTACCCGGAGAAGCTACACACACAGTCAGGTCCGCACATGGCCATGCAAATGGCCCAAGCTTCACTTCCAGAGACAATAGCCTGAACGGATCCTAGGGCACGCCTATCAGATGGCTAGGATCCAAGAATGGACCTATGGGACTTCAGTGCGCTGTAAATATCCTATCACAGGTGTGGGTGTGTGTTTGGGTGTTGTTTGCCATGGGGATATAAGCCAACCTCTGGCCCAGCTACTCTCATCTCAAGTTCTCCTGTATATAATAAAGTATGAGCTGAAATCATTCCTCCATGCATCAGTCTCAGTACTTTATACTGGCAACGAAGGTGGGATCCCAATGAGCGAACCTGACACTACCGACAGCCCAGCATTGAGAAGCCCCGCATCGCTCACGAGCAGCACCGCAACACACCCTGCTCCCAAGGACATTGCTCCCCACTCAGCTCGAGAGTCATGGCTGTCGCTCCAGGACACCTTGGAGTCTTTGACCCCACACACCCCAAGTTCTGGGAATCATGGGTAGACCAACTGGCCAGCTTCTTCGCCTACCACAAGGTCACTGACGCAGGCAAGAAATGGGCCTTGCTCCTCAGCACATGTGGGGTGGCCACCATCCGCCTGGCCAAGGGCCTCCTGGTGCCAAAGAAACTAACAGAGAACATGTACGATGAGATCGTAGAGGCCCTCACAAAGTACTACGCGCCAAAGCGCATGGACTTTCAGGCATGCTTCCAGAGGCCCAATGAAATGGCCTCCGCATTCATGGCCAAACTCCGTCAGCAGGCGGCGGACTGTGAGTTCATGAAGGTGGAGAAAAACATCCTAACCCAATTCGTTTGGGGTCTTCGAGATGCCAAACTCCGCCACAAACTTGTAGGTACCGCAGACCTCAAGTTAGATGTAGCCCTCCAGATGGCCACCATATTCGAGGGCTCACACTGCGACCGTCCACCATCTTCAACACACCACATGTTACCAGCCGCAACTTCTGACAACTCGGACAAAGAAGACATCCTGCTCGTTCGCCAGCCCAGCCACAGGAAGCTGCCTACACCGTCGGGAGCAACCGGACACCATGACAAGTCTGCTGCCCAAGCACCAGGTGCCAGCTGCAGAGACGCATATGAACGCAGGACGTGCTGTTTCCGTGACGCTGTCTGCCAAACATGTGGGAAGCAAGGCCACATCACCCGTGCCGGCCACTCTTGTGGTGCCTGGAAGAAGATGTCCACTCACCAGGAGGATCTGGACCTGCACACACTGACTGTCAACCACCACCAGGTACTAAATTTGCCCCCTGAAGCCCCTAACAAAATGCATGTTACAATATTAATAGAGGGGTCCCCCTGTCGTATGGAACTGGACACGGGCGCCTCGTTCTCCATAATCTTGGCAGAGACATTACAGAAACTCTGCCCGGGGGAGCCCTCCTAAAAAAGTCATGGGGTCTATCACTACGGACTTTCAGAAGAACCCTGTGGCCATCAGAGGCTGGGGCAGATTCAGGGTGCAATTCAGAGACTTTGATGGCCCTTTAGAGTTGCTGGTGGTGAAGTGATTTGCCAACGCTGGCCTCAAGGTGAAGCCGGAGAAATGCATTCTGGGGGTGCCACAGATGGAGTTCTTAGGGTTTGCGGTGGATGCCCAAAGAATTCACCCCACACAGGACCAGATATGGGCCATCAGTCAAGCTCCCACACCCTCATCAAAGGCAGAGTTACAGGCTTTCCTGGGACTTTAAAATTTTTATCATTCCTTCTTCCCCCACAAGGCCACCATCGCTGAACCTCTGCACAGACTTTTAGACAAACATGCTCCTTGGGTCTGGGGTCCTAAACATGATGACGCCTTCTGGGTGGTTAAAGACCTCTTGGTCTTGAACGATGTCCTTGCCCACTTTGATGAGTCCCTGCCCATGGTGTTAGCTTGCGATGCCTCTCCTTATGGGGTGGGGGTGGTCTTGGGTCACTGGCTGGTCAACGGCCACAAGGTTCCCGTGACTTATTATTCTCACACACTGTCGGCCGCAGAGCGCAACTACGCACAGATTGATACGGAGGCCCTTGCGATCATTGCCAGCGTGAAAAAAAATTACAATTTCCTTTATGGCCGGTATTTCACGATCGTTACTGACCACAAACCCCTCTTGGGCCTGCTCACCCCAGACCACCAGACCCCACAAATTTTGTCTTCCAGGGTGCTCCATTGGTCCATTTTCCTCGCAGCCTATCAGTACTCCTTGCTCCACCAACCCAGTAAGGCGATGGGCCACGCAGATGCCCTGAGCCGCCTCCCACTGCCTTCCTCTGACCCTGTCCCTGCCCCGGTGCACCACATAGCCCTGCTGGAGGACCTCCCCAATCAGCTGGTTCAGGTGGGGGGGTGTCATGCCACTCAGCCTGGGATTGCATCCTCTCCCGGGTCTTAGACTGGGTGGGGAGGGGGTGGCCTGCCGGCCAAGTGGGACCCAAGTTTTTGGCATTCTCGTCACACCATGATGAGTTGTCCACACACAAGGGGTGTTTATTGTGGGGAAGCCAGGTGGTGATACTGCCACCCCTGCAAGGATGAGTACTCACCACCCTTCATGAACACCACCTGGGGATAGTACGAATGAAAGCCTTGGCCTGGAGCTATGTATGGTGGCCAGGGTTGGACAGTGACATGGAGAATACAGTAAAGCGGTGCCAGAAATGCCAGGAGTCCAGACCCAAGCCACCAAAAGCACCGGTGCGGACATGGGAATCGTCCCACAAGCCTTGGGTGAGGCTACATCTGGACTTTGCCAGACCCTTCCAGGGACAGATCTTCTTCATAATTGTCGATGCCTATACGAAGTGGTTGGAGGTCATACAAGTCCCATCTACCTTGTCCTGGTCAGCCATCCACGTGATGTGGCAGATCTTTAGCACCCATGGAACACTGGGCTCATTGGTAACTGACAATGGCACAGCCTTTACCTCCTCAGAGTTTCAGTTTGTACAATATTTTGGTATACGGCACATCCGGGCCACTCAATTTCAACCAGCGACCAATGGCTAGGCAGAGCACATGGTCCAGACCATGAAGGAGGCGCTGTGCCACATGGACTGGGGGGATTGGCACTACAAGCTGGGCCACCTTTCTATTTGGCCAGCCCACGACCCCCCACACTACCACTGGCCGCAGCCCAGCAGAGCTATTGATGGGACATCGCCTAACAACTTGGCTAGACCATCTGCACCTGGACCAGGCACCAGAATACAGCACAAGCCCTGAGGCCTAAGAGGCTCCGTGAGGGTTCATTCCAGAAGACCCTGTATACGCCAGAAACTATGGCAGGGGTCCCACCTGGGTTCCAGCATGGTTCATCCGGGTGACCTGACCGCTTTCATACGAGGTCTCATGTGATGAGGGAGCGGTGGCGCAGACGATAGAACGCCTGCTTTAACAACTATGAACAGCACTGTGGCTGTTCGAGAATCACCAGGGTTGGAGTGAGCTCCCAACCCTAGTCCCAGATCCCGCCCACCCAGCGGCTCGAAAGCAAGTAACACCTAAAAGTAAGTAGAGAAATGGGTACCAACTCTTAGATGGGTAGGGGGCACCCTCCTTCAATAAGGTGTGTGGTGGCGGCGCGGAGATGGCGAAAAATGGTAGCAGGAGAACATCGGAGGCGGAGAAGTGATGGTGGAGGCGGTTGGCGATACTCGGTAGAGCAACCCCTGGCA
>NW_015178875.1:0-4494 GCF_001447785.1 Gekko japonicus
TAAAATGAGGGGAGGAAAATGAGATAAGCCGCTTTGCATCCCCACTGGGGAGGAAGGAGGAGGACGAATTAAGTAAATAAATAAAAGCAGAGGTACATCCTTCTTCTAAGCTCGTAGGCTTGGAAGGATGTGTCTCTCCTTCGGATTGCACTGCAAAGGAAGACTAAAGGGTTAAGCACCCTTTCCCCTTCCCCGCATGGCCCTAAGGCAAATTGAGGTAGCACAAATCTGCAATTCATTTTTAAGGTCAGGTCTGTTCCAGCATTGTGGCAAGAGAGGCATAAGGGTTATGCAGGGGGACTTGAGAGTCCACATTCTAACACATCAGTACTTAAGCATTGAGCCAGTTTGGTGTAGTGGTTAAGTGTGCGGACTCTGATCTGGGAGAACCGGGTTTGATTCCCCACTCCTCCACTTGCAGCTGCTGGTGTGACCTTGGGTCAGTCACAAGCTCTGGCACAGCTGTTCCTGAAAGAGCAGTTTGTGTCAGAGCCCCACCCACCTCACAGGGTGTCTGTTGTGGGGAGGGGAAGGGAAAGGAGTTTGTAAGCCACTCTGAGACTCCGAGTGAAGGGCGGGGTATAAATCCAATCTCTTCTTCTTCTTCTCTCTTAAGGGATCCATTTGGGAAACAAAGAGCATCTCTTTGCAGTATGCATAATTTTTAAATTAGTTTTAATGTTTTTAAAAAAAAACATTAAAATGCAAATGAATCTGAGAGAGGGGGGAATTCTTGTGCACGTTTTCTTGGACTGGCGGGCAATATTGAAATCAGCCATTTCCAAATGTTTTTCCTCTATGGCTTTCCCAAGTTTGGATGCCATCAGACCTGAAGATCTGCAACCCTGAATAAAAGTTTATAGTAATTAACTCCTGGCCATTTCGTCCAATGAATGCCTCCCTTCCAGGTGCAAAAGCCTGAATGCCTCGTTATTAATTCCTTATAAAGTAACAGTTTTGGAAGCCTGAGTGTTCTGACAGACAGTGAGGTGTAGCAGTCACAGTGTTGGAGCACTTTCACACAGGCTAAATAAGGCCATTTCAATCCACTTCAGCGACCATTTGCAAGTGGATCTTGCCATTTCACACAGTAAAATCCAGTCGCAAAGTGCATTGAAAGTGGACTGAAAGGGCATTATTTAGCGTGTGTGAAAGCGCAGGATCTCGGAGAACTCGGTTCCAGAGACCTCGGTTCCAAGCCCCACTCTGCCACTGGAAACTCACCATGGGTTACTCTTTCTCTCTCAGCCTAATGTACTTCACAGGGTCATTATGAAGATAAATGCAGGGGGGGAGAATAATAATTTAATAATTATCATACAGCACTGTGTATAGCATAGCCAGGAGATCGTAAAATTGTCTGGCAGCCAGAAGTTCTAGATCTTTGAGCGCTATGCACCACTAGGTAGCAAGCTAGACTAGGTTTTTGGGTTATTTTAGGGAAGAGACATTTCAGAGGTGGTTTGCCATTGCCTGCCTCTGAGTTACAGCCCTGGTATTCCTCGGAGGTCGCCCTTCCAAGTACTAGCCACGATTGACCCTGGCTTCTGAGATTTGACGAGATTGGGCTAGCCAGGGAGAACAATGTTGTAAGCCACTTTAGGTTCCCATTGGGAAGAAAAGTGCATTACAAATAACTAAATAAGCGAAAGCGGAACAAGGATTCCTTCTGGTATGAATTTGGCTTATTTCGGGTGGGGGGTGGTAGACTTGATCAGCCCTTCTATCGTGTCTTGGATCAGCTTTTCACGGCCATCCCTGCCCGTTTCCTCCTCTACAGTGTCAAGACAATCCACAGATCTCACCCTCATCAGCCCAAACTTCGTAGTAGACACAAAAGACCTCCCAGCCTCGGCAGTTTATGATCTCGGTGGTTGGGCATTTCGGATCCGACGAGAAGCATCCGGGACACTGCATTCCGTTCAGGTTGAGCCGTAGGGGCGGGACTGAGAAGAAGCACAGAGACCGAGAAGAGCTTTCCCCATCCCCAACCCTACTCGGAGTTTTGTGATCCCGAGCCAGGGGGGCAGTCTTAGCTAATGGGCGATAGGGGCAGTCTCCCCGGGCCCCGCACTTTGGAGGGGGGCAACTGTCCGTGACCCTACCCCCTGAAAGAGGGGAATGGGAGAAGATAAGCAGGATCCTATCACCACTTGCTCCTGCCCATCTGGACTTTGTGTCGCTTGCTTCAAGCAGCAGTGGGGACTCCCACCCACCTTGTGCAGGGTAGGGGCCACCCCTTGCTTGGCCCTGGAGGAGGGGAGATGGGGGGTTATAGTGATTCTGGGGTCCCACCCTGGTTCCCCAGAATCACTAGCATTGCTCCGGTCCCGAACTGAAGAGCGTGAGCTGGGGAAGGGGCTAGAAAAACGTGGGAGGAGGAACTTGGACATGTATGAACTCCTGGAGCTGCATTATCCTGAAACAAACCATGGGTCCACCGCTGTAAATGTTATCTACTCAGACCGGCGGCAGCTTTCCAGGGTATCAGATTCAGGTCTTTCATACCACCTCCTACCTGATCTTAAGTGGAGTTGTCAGGGATTGAGCCTGGAACCTTCGGCATGCCAAGGAGAGCCAGTTTGGTGTAGTGGTTAAGTGCGTGGACTCTAATCTGGGAGAATCGAGTTTGATTCCTCACTCTTCCACTTGCACCTGCTGGGTGATCTTGGGCAAGCCGTAGTCCTGGCATGGCTGTTCTTGAAAAAGAGCCGTTTCTGTCAGAGCTCTCTCAGCCCCACCTCCCTCACCGGGTGTCTGTTGTGGGGAGGGGGAGGGAAAGGAGTTTGCAAGCCGCTCTGAGACTCCTCTAGGTAGTGTAGGCTTGCCAAGTCCCTCCGGGGGTGGGGAAACCCCCGCCCCAGAGGCCCGTTCCCTGCCGGTGGCGGATCGGGCCCCAGGGAGAACTCCACCCCAACGTGCATATCACCTGGAAGTGATGCGACCATGCCGGGCACGCTGGGGGCGGGGCCACGGTCATCCGAGGGAAAACTCTATGGTTTTCTTCAGATGGTCGTGGCCCCGCCCCCAGCATGCCCTTCATGCCCGCATCACTTTCGGGTGACGTGGATGCAGCGCGCACGCACAATCCAGCCGCAATCCGGGAGTCCCCCGCTGTGGCTCAATTCTCACTTGGCAACCCTAGGGTAGTGAAGGGTGGGGTATAAATCCAATCTCTCCTCTTCTTCTCTTCTACCACTAAGCCACAGCCCTTCAGTAACAAATAGACTTGTGAAGCTGCTCTATACTGAATCAGACCACTGATCTATCATAGTCAGTACTGTCTACTGTGACTGGCATCAGCTCTCTCGAGTCTCAGGCAGAGGTCTTTCCCATCACCTCCTGCCTGACCCTTTTAACTGGAGATGCTGTGGGCTGAACCTGAGACCCTCAGCCTGACAAGCAGATGTCCTACCACTGAGGCATGCGCCTTTCCCCACTTACATTCCACGGCTCCCGAGTTGCAGAGGTCTTTCCGGCAGCACTTGTTGACTCTCCGTTTATGGTGGGAAGGGAATCTGATGCTCATGGGGGAGGGAGTGCAGTAACTGGGTCTGGTGCAGCCTTTATAGGTGGCCAGGGTCACTTCCGTCCCTGGAACTAGGCATAAAAGGAACAGCAGGAAGAAGAGTCCCTCTCATCTGCGTCGCATAAATATCAAGGCTGCCTTTCATCGAGTCCGACGATTGGTCCATTGGTAGGGATGGTCACGAACCGGCTGACCAACTAAAGTTCGTCGCGAATTTTGAGCAGCTTTGTGGTTCACAAAGCAATGTTAGCGAACTGAACTCCCACGAATTTTGATGCAGTTCGGGGCAGCTCGTGACGGTCCGTGAAAAGGAGAAAGCAGTGTTTTAAATGGCGCCAAGCCATCTCACCCCCAGCTTTCTGCTTGCCACAGCTTTTGGCGGTGAGCAAAACACAAGGGGTGAAATGGATGGGAGGCATCTCACCCCCTGCTTTCTACTGGCTGCAGCTTTTCGCAGGGAGCAGAAAGCAGTGGTTTAAATGACTCCAAGCCATGTAAAGCCCTTCTTTCTCTGTCCCTCAGCCTTTCACGGAGAGCAGAAAGCAGGGATTTAAACTCCAAATGGCTCACCAACCGAAACGAATCAGTTTGGTTTGCAAACCAGCCAATCGGTTCGTGGTTCACCCATGAACCACAAACCGAACCGCAAAAATTCAGTTTGTGCCCATCCCTATTCATCAGTAGCAGCAGCTCACCAAGCATCTTCCCCAGTCCTGCCACATGAGATTCTTTGACTGGGAGAATACCAGGGCTCGACCTTCTGCATGCTAAACACTGAACTGCAGCCCTTCCAGTCTACAACCCTGCTACTCCCATCACTGCTCAGTGGAGCAGTGAGAGAAAAATTAGGGGAGAAAATTGGTGTCATTTCAACACTGTGATGTCACTTCTGGTGCAATGCTCTACGATTCACCCATAACACTACGGAGGGGGGAAAAACCTAGCGTTTCAGATGGATCCTTGGG
>NW_015178876.1:0-5819 GCF_001447785.1 Gekko japonicus
ACAGAATGGCAGCTTGCTGACACCCTCATTAATCGCAATGTCCACTTGGACTCCACAAAACTTGCCTCCTAGCAGCCTTTACCCACACTACTATCATCATCAATATATCAAATTCTCAACTGTTCTCTGGAAGGCCAGATAATGAAACTGAAGCTCAAATACTTTGGCCACCAAATGAGAAGGGAGCACTCACTGGAGAAGACACTGATGCTGGGAAAAACTGACGGCAAAGGATGAGATGGTCAGACAGTTTCATAGATGCAACGAACATGAAATTGAGCAAACTTCAGAGGACGGCGGAAGACAGGAGGGCCTGGCGGGATCTGGTCCATGGGGTCGCAAAGAGTCAGACTCAACTGTGTGACTGAACAACAACAATGGAGCAGGGGCTCCTGAGGGACTGGCCCAATAAGGGGAACGGCCTTCGCGTGCCTACAAGTAAGGAACACATATTCCCAGGGGAAGCGGAGCAGCAGATACCGAGGTCAAATAGCGATAAAGCAGTCTCAGAGAACCGAAAGCTAAAATACCAAACCTGAGAAGAGACAGGACTCAACTCCCCCCCACACCAGTTGCCATGGCAGCAGAGCTGACACCTGACAGAAGCGTTGAGTGGATGATCCAGAGAGGGGAGCTCCTGCTAATTCTACAGTTTATTGGTTTGTTTCTGTTACCTATCTGCCACCTTTCCCCCCAGCAGGGACCCTGAAGAAGCTTACATTGTTCTCCTCTCCTCGAGGTTGGTGTGGTGGTTAAGTGCGCGGACTCTAATTTGGGAGAACCGGGTTTGATTCCCCACTCCTCCACTTGCACCTGGCTGGATGACCTTGGGCAAGCCACAGTTCTGTCAGAGCTGTTCTAGAAGAAAGAGCACTTTCTGTCAGAGCTCTCTCAGCCCCACCTGCCTCACAGGGTGTCTGTTGTGGGGAGGGGGAGGGAAAGGCATTTGTAAGCCGCTCTCAGACTCCCTTGGGTAGTGAAGGGCAGGGTGTAAATCCAATCTCCTCCTCCTCTTCTTCTTCAGATAGATAGATAGATATAGATAGATAGATAGATAGATAGATAGATAGATAGATAGATAGATGATAGATAGATAGATAGATAGATAGATAGATAGATGGATGGATGGATGGATGGATGGATGGATGGATGGATGGATGGATGGATGCTGAGAGCCTGTTTGGTGTAGTGGTGAAGTGCGCGGACTCTAATCTGGGAGAACCGGGTTTGATTCCCCACTCCTCCACTTGCACCTGGATGGATGGCCTTGGGCAAGCCGTAGTTCTGATAAGAGCTGTCCTTGAAAAAGAGCAGTTTCTGTCAGAGCTCTCTCAGCCCCACCTACCTCACAGGCAATGTTCCCTCTAAGCTGCAGATTCTTGTGAGCAAAAATTTAACTTTGTGAGAAACTGGCATTACAGTTGTGAGCAAGTGACTTGGCTACTGCATAAATCAGCTTGCTTTGGAGCCCTCCTTCCTGAGCTAAGACAAAAATGTGTGAGCTGGAGGCTAAAAAACTGTGAGCTCGCTCACACAAACTAGGCTTAGAGGGAACATTGCTCACAGGGTGTCTGTGGTGGGGAGGAGAAGGGAAAGGAGTTTGTAAGCCGCTCTGAGACACCTCTGGGAAGTGAAGGGCAGGGTGTAAATCCAATCTCTTCTCCTTCTTCTTCTCTCAGAGCTCTCTCAGCCCCACCTACCTCACAGGGTGTCTGTTGTGTGGAGGGGGAGGGAAAGGAGTTTCTCAGCCGCTCTGAGACACCTTTGGGTAGTGACGGGCGGGGTATAAATCCAATCTCTTCTTCTCTTCTTCTTCTCTCCTTCACTGCATCTTCACAACTACCCTGTGAGGTAGGTTAGGCTGGGAGTATGTGACTGGCTGACTGGTTTACCCAGCAAGCCTCTGTGGAAGAGTGGGAATTTGAATCTGGGTCTCCTATTGTTACAGTAGGAAGTGAAGTGGTGGTGTCTTTCCTGGCTGGAAAACTCCCTTAGCCCAAGGGTTCCCCTGAAAGCACCCTGGTCACCAGCCGCCGCCACTCAGGGGCCTCCCAAGAACATCTAGACTGACCCACTGGGAAGGTACTCTTCTAGCACGGAACTAGAGGAATACCAAAGTGACAGGGCAAAAAAGCCTAGAAAACACCTTATAATGACAATGCCCATAAAATCTATCATGTGGAGAGTTTTAGAAAAATATACCAGAGAAAGAAATTTTACTAAGCGAAGCCAAAAAAAATGTCCTTGAAATCTCACACTCCACCCTCTTTCACTTTCCTTTCCTAGCTTAACACTGTCTGCCAGCCCCTTCAGACGCTGGCTAGGAAGAGAGAAGCATAGCAGATATTCAGGGCCGAAAGAGCTCCAGCGCTGAAAGCACAAGGGAACCCCGGCAGCTTTGAAGCTCTAAGGAAAACAGGAGGAACTCGGTGAGTTGGGTTAAATTCCCCTACCCCTTAACGCATATGGGCAGCACTGCGATGAGAATAGACTCCCCCTTTCCTATCTGACTAGCTTCCCCCCATGCTGTCCCCTGCGGGGTCGTCTTCTCTTTTCCTCTGCCCCAGACGTTGCCAGTTCCACCTGCATCGGCAGGAAATGGCACATGAGCACAGGAGGAACCAGGACTAGGTAAATACTGAGTATTCAAGGTTACTAACTGTCAATGCTCCCTCTAAGCTGTGGAGTCCTGTGAGCAAAAATTCTACCTTCTGAGCTACTGGCATCACAGTTGTGAGTAAGCAATTTGGCTGCTGCATAAATCAGTTCGCTCTGGAGCCGTCCCTCCCTGAGTGAAGACAAAAATGTGCGAGCCGGAGGCTAAAAAACTGTGAGCTGGCTCACACTAACTCAGCTTAGAGGGAACACGGCTACCTCTATGCCAGAAGGTCACCGGTGGATAATCTGTGGCAGGTAAGGACTTAGGAATTGTTGTGAAAACCCTGTATCCCATCTGGAGAACTTCTGCATCCGACCAGTGGGAGAGACCAGGGCTGGCCCGAGGTTTTTCGGAGCCCTAGGTTAGTGCCCCCCCTAGGCGAGGCTGCCTTGTGGCTCCCACCCTTGAGGGTGGGGCCGGGTTTCTCTGCCAGTGGGGGGTGTCTGTTCCTGGTCATCAGCATCGCCTCCCGGGGTTGTTTGTTTCGTCGTTCTCCTCAGCCCGGCCTCCAGTGCCGGCACCCAGCGGGACCCGGTGCCCTTCCGCAGGGCCTGTCAGGCCATGATGTCCTGCTGGGCATTCAATGGAGGGTGGAGGAGGAGGAGGGTGTGATGGGCCCCCTCTATGGACCGTGGGCTCCGTGCTGGATGCCGCCTGGGAGGCCCTGTGCAGCCCCTTATGCCACTGGGAGTGCCATGCCCTCAGCCTCCTCTCCACGCCCCTGGCCCATCCGAGGGGGTGGAGGTACTCCTGCACACCCTGTTGCCGAAGGGGAGCCGCCCCGCCACACCTGCCCAGGAGATGGTCGTCAAAGGTGAGGTCGCCGCCGCCCTGTCTGGGAGGGGGGTGGGTGCAGTTTGGCGTCCCTAAGGGCCGACCTGCTCTAGGTAAATGCCTAGTTCACCTACTGAGTGAGCTGGCCCAGGTAGAGACACAGCCAGCTCAAAACTAGTGCCCTAGAGCGCTGCCCTAGCATACAATGGCCAAGGGCACTCTTTTCCAGGAACATGGCTGAGAGGAACCAGAGAAGAAAGGCTATCTTTGGATCCATAATGGTTTCCATCCTAAGCCTGGCTTAGGCAGGCTCTGCCTCCTTTTCCTTTGTGCAATCAGAACCACAGCTTAAACACAGAATGGAAGTGAAAAGTAAGCAGGCGAGTGATTCAGCAAGAGTACTTTATTAGTTCAGAACAAGACAAGAGAATCCCGGCACACAGGCCGGTATATATGCACAGAAACCCTCCACCCAAAACACACCCCTAGTGACCCTATAGGTTATTTACAGTAGCCGGGAGTCTCATAGGCTCCCGGCTGTGGACCTGGCCCTGTGATTGGTGCGGGCTAGGATCCGCAGGTCTATTGTTCTTGCCGGACGAAGCTTTGGGGTTAGCGCTTGGCCGCGGGGCTCAAACGGCCGCGCACGTGGTAATGGCGGCAGTACATTACAGGAAGTCAGTGGGGTCATAGCGGATAGCTCCAGGGAAGGGTCAACCCAGGTGTGCTGCAGCAGTGAAAAAGGCAAACTCTAAGTTAGGGAATATTGGGAAAGGGGTTGAGAATTAAACGGCTGATATTGTAATTCCCAGGACTCTTTTTGTAGAAAAAGCCCAGCAGGAACTCATTAGCATAATAGGCCACACCCAACATCAGAAATGCAAAATACATGAGGGCAACTCCATATAAGGAAAATGTTTATAAAATGTTATCTAGGTGGCATTGGACACCGGTAAAAATTGCAAGATGTTTTCCAAGGGCATAAAAAAAGAAGGAATACAGGCTCATATCTCCATATTTGGTGGAGTTGCGTTAAAATTCGGAGTTTCTGGCAAAAAATCAAAAAAATATTTCTAAGGATCTTAAAAATTAATATTCCACTAACACCGGAAATCTATCTACTTAATATGTTACCAGATACAATAAAAGAACATGTACATATAATAATATACATACTAACCGCAGCTAGAATACTCATAGCAAAGAGATGGAAATCAGACAATTTACCCTCTATAAGGGAATTTAAATATAAAATCCTAAAAATAGCAGAAATGGACAAACTGAATATTAATTTACAAAATAAATCAGAAAAGACCTTTTGGGATAGATGGGGAATAGTATATGACTGGCTAAAGATAGAAAAGATTAGATAATAAAGAATGAATATGCTAGTTTACAGTACTCGATGTATTAGCAAAAGATGAATTTTATGTTGAGAAATGTGTAATTTGTTCAACTAGTATGTTTTTATTTTAGTTCTGTTAACGAAAAATGAAAAAATAAAATTACCAAAAAAAGAGAGATCTGAATCCTAGCACTTACTTAAAAAAAAAATCACCCATAAATTGTTAGAGGTAGTTTAGAAGTACTCGGGTTTGTTGAGGAGCCCAGCATTTTAGTTCAGAGTTACCAACCTCCAGGTGGACCCTGGAGATCTCTTGAAACTAACTGATCTCCAGATGACATAGATCAGTTTCATAACAACCTAAGAACAAAAGAGAAGCCAGTGTTGGATCAGGCCTATGGCCCATCCAGGCCAACACTCTGTGTCACACAGTGGGCAAAAATACCAGGTGCCATCAGGAGGTCCAGCAGTGGGGCCAGGACACTAGAAGCCCTCCCACTGTTGCCCCCCCCCAGCACCAAGAAGACAGAGCATCACTTGCCCCCGAGCCCCTATCTATACCTTGTGGCTAATAGCCACGGATGGACCTCTGCTCCATATGCTTATCTGATTCCCTTTTGAAGCCGTCTATGCTTGTAGCCACCACCACCTCCTGTGGCAGTGAATTCCATATGTTAATCACTCTTTGGGCGCATTCAGACGCTCCCGGCTGAAAGCAATTACACTTAACTCCTGTCTGCGGAGCCCATCGCAATACGCCCGTCCACACTCGTCGTCGGTTTTTTTTTTAACTTAGTTTGTGCATGCGCATAGGCAGCTAATACCCTTCCTAATAATCCCCAGCATAGCATTCGCCTTCTTTATTGCAGTCACACACTGTCTCGACATTTTCAGTGAGTTATCTACTACGACTTCAAGATGTCTCTCTTGATCAGTCTCTGCCAGTTGAGACCCCATCAACGTGTATTTATATTTACCAATTAAATTTCATCATCCCTTTGTGACTTGGCCCATCTGGCAAGCCCAAGCCCTGATCCACAG
>NW_015178877.1:0-3659 GCF_001447785.1 Gekko japonicus
GAATCTTGACCAAGTGTTTTGGAATGTGGTTTTTCATCAATAACGTCAATTTGTCCATTTCTGCCGCCTCCAAAATTTTATTGATTACTTTCTTCGTTGGGACTTCCAATACTCTCCAATACTTTGCATATAAAATTCTCGCTGCTGTAGTTATATAGACAATAAGGTAGCGGTCATCTTTTTTACAAATCTCAGGTATTAAAAATAATACTTCAGGGGTAAAAGGTACGGTACATTCTAATATCTTTTGCAACATTTCATGGATCCATGCCTAATATTTTTTCACTTTATCACAGTGCCACCAAATATGATAGAATGACCCCATCTTATTCTGACATTTCCAACATTTATTAGAACAGTTACTATCACATTTAGCTAATATTTCTGGAGTTATATACCATCTATAAAACATTTTATAAACATTTTCTTTGTAAGAAACTGCTTTTGTTATTTTAATATTTTCCTTCCATAACTGGTCCCATTGTTCAAGCTCAATATTGTGGCCTACATTTTGTGCCCACTGAATCATATTAGTTTTAACAATTTCATCTACCATCAAATAATCAAGAAGATAAGCATACATTTTTAAAATAAATTTTTGATCTACAGAAGTCAATCTTTTCAATCTCCAACAAATTTTTTTGATCTACGGAAGTCAATATCTTTTCAATCAAATTTCCATGGAAACCCATTTTTTTGTCTTTAATAAACCTAGATTCAAATTGTGCCTTTTGCCACCATGTTAAGTCCTTTAATGGTTTCAAATTCAAATTAGTATCCAAAATATCAGTGTATCTTTTCTTCATTATGTGCGTTGGGAAATGTAAACACTTCTATAGGTGCAATCAATTTTGAATTTTCTGAATAAAATTGTTTATGGATTGTCTCCCAAACTTTCAATAAAGATGCTCTTAGTCAATGTTGCTTAAAATATTTATGTGATGTTGCTTTCCCATACCACAAAAATGCATGCCATCCCAACATCAGACTGTGACCTTCCAATTTTAATATTCTCTGATCTTCTAAAGTGATTCATTCTTTAATCCATGCTAGAGTTGCCGCTCTGTAATAAAGAAGCCAGTTGGGCAGAGCAAAGCCTCCTCTTTCTTTAGAGTCTTGTAATGCCTTGAGTTTTATTCTCGAATGCTTCCCTTGCCATATATATTTCAAGATGGTCTTGTCTAGTTCTTTAAAGATTGGTTGGCTTTGCAATATAGGTATTGTCTGAAAGAGAAATATCCATCTTGGTAAAATATTCATTTTGACAATAGCTAGCCGACCCATTAATGACACCTGTAAGTTTTTCCATTTTTCCAAGTCTAACTAAAATAGTTGATTTTAAGAGTTCTTTATAGTTATTTTCCTGCAGAATGCGACATTTGTTCGTCAAAATAATTCCTAGGTAATTTATTTTTTCTTGAAGTTGGAAATGCGATTTCTCTTGCAGAAGTAAAGCTGTGGCCATATTTTTTTTGTCATTATCTTTGTTTTATTTGTATTTACTCTTAGGCCAGCTACTTGACCATATTCCTGCAGCTTTTCATTCAAAGTAAATATATAATCAAGGGGATTCTCTAAAATGAATACCAGATCATCAGCAAAAGCCAATAGTTTAAACTCTTCTTCTTGCAATTTGAGTCCATTAATTTTCTCCTCTGCTCTAATTGTCTCATTTAAAATTTCAAGTGCACAAACATAATAGGGGTGATAAGGGACATTCTTGCCTCATCCCTTTTTGAATTTCTGTATTTTGAGTCCGGTCACCATTAATTGTCACTTTAGCCATTTGTTTCTTGTATATTGCTTCAATCATTTTAATAAATTCTGAACCAGCCTGAGCCATTTTCAAGGCTTCTAACATAAAGTTCCAGCTGACATTATCAAATGCCTTCTCGGCATCTAGAAAAATTAACACCAGTTGTTTTTCCAGATGTGCTTCATAAAATTCTAAAATATCTAAAATGGACCTTAGATTTGTCTTTTAGGTAAATAGCCCGCTTGATCTTTATGTATCATTTGAGACAAGATTTTTTTCAGTCTTGAAGCTAGTATAGAGGCAAATATTTTATAATCTACATTTAGTAGAGAAATCAATCTATATTTTTTATTTCTTTTTCATCTGAGCCTTGTTTGTGGATGAGAGTTATTATAGCCTCATTCAAGGAGTCAGGTATCTCACCTTTATCCATTATATTGTTACATACTTCTTTTAAAGGAATAATTGGTCTTCAAAGCTAAAGTAGAATTCTGCTGGTAGGCCGTCCGGCCCAGGTGATTTCCCCTTTTTTTGACACTTTAGCACCTCCACCAGTTCTACCATTGCAATTGACTGGTTTAAACTTTTCCTTTGTTCTTCTGTAAAGCCTTTAGGTTTGATTCTCAAGATATTTTTTTACATAGTCTGGGTTAGAGTCTGTTTTTTTGTAGAGGTCTCTGTAAAAGTTTTCCACAATATGCCTCATATCTTGTAACCTGTTTGTCTCTTCTCCATTTCCTTTCTTTAATACCTTTATGTAGAATTTCTCCTTTTCCTTTCATTTTTTATAAGCCAACCATCTTGTAGGTTTGTTAGCGTTTTCGAAATCATTTTGTTTAGCAAACTTTATTTTTTTTGCTAATTCTTGTGTGAGTAAACAATTCATTTGGTGTTGTAAAAGTCTGAGCTTACTTTTCTTATTTTCGGACTTTGGATCAGCCATCAATTTTTCTTCTTGAATTTTAATGGATTTTTTCAAATTTTTGTATTCTTCTTTCTTCTGTTTGTTCACTCTGGCTGACTCTCTTATCATCAATCCCCTGGAATAGGTCTTAAATGCATCCCAGACTGTTTTTACAAATATGTCTGATTGTACATTTTCAACAAAAAAGCATTGAAACTCTTTCTTCATCTCCTTTACAAACTTTTCATATGTAAATAGTCCTTTATATACATCGCTACACCTCTCTTCTTTTTATCTTTATCAGATGCTAAGAAAGTTTTGCCTAAGCCTTTGATTTGTATGTGTTTTTCATCAGATTTTCTGATATGGGTTTCTTGAAGACATATAATATCAGACTTCTTTTTTCTAAGTTGATGGAAGATTCTCCTTCTTTTCTGGGGGCCGTTTAATCCATGTACATTCACTGAAATAATATTCATTTAGCCTTTACTCATCTTGTTTCTGTTTCTGTTCTACTTCTTTTCCCCTTGTTTGTTGTCTTGTTGCAACTGGAGTTGTCCTTGTCAAGCCTTGTTTTCTTGGATTTCTCCTGGGTTTTCCTGCTGGAGCAGCTACTCCATGTAGTTCTTCTTCCTCCTCCTCTTCTCCCTCTTCCCTTTCCTCTTGTTCTAGTATCAGTTCTTCTCCATAAGTTTTCAATAAGTCTTCTGCCTTGAAGGTTGATGTGATCCTGTGTCTCTTACTTTTGTAGGTGAAAATTAAACCTTATGGTAATATCCATCTGTAATTTATTCTGTTGCTTCTCAGGAGTGTTGTAAGATCCATGTATTCTCTTCTTTTTTCCCTGACCCTCCAAGGGATTTCTTTTAAGACATTTATTTCAGTATTTTCTAGCATCAAGGGTAAGTTGTTTACTTCTCTCAATATCTTATCTCTTACAGCTCTTTTATGAAATCTCACGTGGACCTCTCTTGGTATCTTCTTGCATACGAGGAGTTC
>NW_015178878.1:0-15012 GCF_001447785.1 Gekko japonicus
AGTCTCGCATGAGGAGAAGCCCGTGTCAGTCCGGTTTGCACTCCTCTGGTCTTTGGGGGATGGACTGTGACTCAGTGGTGGAGCATCTGCTAGATATGCGGGAGGACCCAGGTTCAACCCCTGGAATCTTTAGTTAACAGAGTCAAGGTTTTAGATGGTGTAAAAGACCTTTACCGAAGACCCTGGAGAGCAGCTACCGGTCAGAGTAGACAAAGTAGACAATACTGACCTTGATAGACCAAGGACCTGACTTAGTAGACGGGAGAGGTGGGTGTTTATGAGAGACATTTGTGCCCCTTCTTGGAAATCCCAGCAGAAAGGGAAAGATTTCACCTCTTAACTCCAATGGACATTTTAAATCCCCAAGGACCCCCGAGAATCCCAGATCTATAACTCTGTGTGGCGGCATCAAGCAACTCCACATCATACATTCATAAAGCCATGCTGCACATTTATCACCCTGTTCTTTCTGGGGAGCTCAGATTGACATATCCGGTTCTCCCTTCCCCCATTGTATCCTTACAACGAAAACCCTGTGAAGTACGGTAGGCTGAGAGACGGCGAACTTCCTTGGCAAGCAGAGATTTGAACCCAAGTCTTCCAGGGCCTGTCCCAGTACTTCTAAGCCATAACCCACACTAGCCGACTTCAGAAAGGATGTGGTGGACAGAACGGAGCGGGTGCAGAGGAGAGCAATGAGGATGATAGGGGGTCTGGAGACCATGAAGCCCTGTGAAGAAAGGCTGAGGGACTTGGGAAATGTTCGGTCTGGAGAAGAGGAGGTGGAGGGGGGACGTGATGGCTCTCTTGAAGTCTTTGACAGGCTATCACTTAGAGGAGGGGGGCAGGGAGCTGTTCCTGTGGGCAGCAGAGGAGAGGACTCGCAATGATAGGTTTAAATTAAAGGCAGGAAGGTACTGGCTGGATATTAGGGGGAAATTACAGGAAGAGTAAGGAGCTGCGGTGGCTCAAGTGGTTAAGATGCTGAACTACAGGCTGTGGAAGGTCAGTAGTTCAGCAGTTCGAGACCTGGGTGCCGCAAGACGGAGTGAGCTCCCGTCTCTAGTTCCAGCTCCTGCCAACCTAGCAGTTCGAAAGCAAGAAATTGCAAGTAGATAAATAGGTACCACTTTGGTGGGAAGGTAACAGCATTCCGTGTTTAGTCATGCCGGCCACATGACCACGGAAACGTCTTCAGATAGCGCTGGCTCTTCGGCTTTGAAACGGAGATGAGCACCGCAACCCTAGAGTCGGATTCGACTGGCTTTCGAGCAAGGGAACCTTTACCTTTACCTTTACAGGAAGAGTAGTTCAGCAGTGGAATTGGCTGCCTAGTTGCAGGTTGATGCTGGTATAAAGAGGGCAAGACACTCACACTTGACCTGAAATCAGGTGATTTTTTTTGTGAGCATCCCCACTGAACAGGTTCCTCTTGGCAGCAGAGGATACCACTCACAATAATGGGTTTAAATTACAGGCAGAAAGGTACTGGCTGGATATTGGGGGGGGGATTTACTGTAAGGAGTAGTTCAGCAGTGGAATGGGCTACCTAGGGAGGTGGTGACCCCCCCCTCACTGGCAATCTTTAATCAGCGACTGGACAAACAGGGATGCTCTAGGCTGATCCTGCACTGAGCAGGGGTTTGGACTAGATGGCCCCTGCAGCCCCTTCCAAATCTATGATTCTAGATTACAGATGCATCTTGGAGAAGCTCTGAAGCCAGAGTTATTTCAGTTGACCTTTATGTGATAGACAGAATGTGCACAGGGACCTCACCCCTCTTTCCCACGCAAATCGTAGCTGGAGAGCAAACCAAAGCAAGTGAAACGGACGGCCCTCCAGATTCCTCTTTTCTATTGCACAGAAAGCCCAAGCTCACCCTGGAAACGTCTTTTAATATCTCCCAGCTTCCTCCCAACTTCCATATTAAAACCCATTTAAGGACCAAGAGAGAGTGTATTTATTATAATTATTATTCCTAGAATGCCTGTATAAACTAGGCATCGTACATAAAAGGAGGGGGAAAGACACGGGCTCTGCCTTTGGGCTTTCGGGCTTAATAAGAAGAGACGCGCAAGAGAAGAGGCGTGGCGGGAAAAGGCAGCGACGTGAGATCAGTTCTAGGAGCTGTGAAGAGGCGAATGTTTGATCAGTTCTTTTAAAATATCAGCGGGAGACAGACAATTAAAATGGTGACAGCAAGACTGAGGCTTTAGAGTGATCAGCCATGGGGAGACAGGGAAGTTGTTATCTGATTCTCAGTCACCTCAGATGCAATTATAGTCGCACCCTTCTCAAAACATTGATGCCAATGAACACAGAAAGGGTAAAGTGCGCTGAGGATGCTTGAAGTCTGCTTAATAGTAAAGCTGCTCAGCCCCCAGGGTGGAGGATAACCCGCTCCCAGGTCCCATTGGCTGAAGGTAAGAAATTTAGGTTTTACCATAGAGTTTCCAGTGATTCCTAGAGCTACCCTTTGTCCCTTCGTGGTAGCTCTAGGAATATCAGGAACTCTGCTGTATGAATTTTCTGTAAGTAGGGAGGTATCCAGTGGGGTGTCACAGGACTCAGTTCTGGGCCCAGGATTTTTCAGTATTTTTATAAATGACCTGGGTGAGGCGGTGGAGGAAATTAAATTGGGAGAAGACACCCATCAAAACATTAAAGTTGGTGTCTTAGTGAGGGAAGGAAACTGGCAGGTACAGGGGAAACTGACAGGGAGGCAACATGAGAAAAGCCCTGCTGAATCAGACCAGTGGTACATCTAGTCCAGCATCCTGTCTCACACAGTGGCCAGCCAGTTCCTCTAGACCAGTGGTGGCGAACCTATGGCACGGGTGCCAGAGGTAGCACTCAGAGCCCTCTCTGTGGGCATGCGTGCCATCGCCTCAGCCAGGCACCACCCATCGTTAAAGTGTCGAATTCTCTGCCAAATAATTTTAAGTAAATGAAAGCATTTGGGATTGCTTTCCTTACTTTGTCTGGATCATCTTAAGTTAATGTATGAGTTGTTTTTTCTAAAGCAAAACCTCAGTATTCAGGTTAAATTGCCGTGTTGGCACTTTGCGATAAATAAGTGGGTTTTGGGTCGCAGTTTGGGCACTCGGTCTCCAAAAGGTTCGCCATCACTGCTCTAGACAGCCAACAACAGGGCATAGAGGCCAAGGCCTTCCTCTGATGTTGCCTCCTGGCTCTAGGATCCAGAGGTTAATGCCTCTGAATGTGGAGGTTCCCCTCAGCCACCATGGCTAGTAGCCACTGATAGACTTGTCCTCCATGAATCTATCTAATCCCCTGAGCCTGTGCAGAATGAAATCTTGAAATTCTGTCGATCCTCCCTTCCTGCCCGTCCCCTCTTCAAATCTCAGAAGAATCCGAAGAAGCATCTGAAGAAGTGAGCAGTGGCTCGCAGAAGCTCCTACCCTGCCACAAATCCGGTTAGTCTTGAAGGTGCTCCTGGACCCTTGCTCTCATTCCTGCGGAGTGACGGATGGGCAAGCCGCCTCTCTTCCTGCCTCGGCTCCCTGTATGCAATAGGAGCAGAGTGGCGACATCGCTCCAGGGTTGCTCGAGAAGATGAATTTGCCAAAAGCTGCAATGCGCTCCGGAGACGTCGACGGGGGCCGCGCAGCTGATTAATAATAATTATGTGCACATCCGCAATGTGTTACAGTAGGTCAAGCTCTGGCGAAGTGAGTCAGCGTCTTTTGCTGAGGAACCGTAAACATTCCCTCGACCCTTCCCGTTGCTTACTTGGAGCGTGTTAATGCTTTTCTTGGCCCTTGCCCCGGCCATCTGCAGGGAGAGACTCTGTCTCCAAATAAACTCCCCAAATGAAAAGCTTCACATCTGTTGTCTGAATCAATGGCCCCTCCCCTCCCCCTTGAAGAACCAGGTGCATTCTTTCCGGGAAGCTGCTATGCAAAAGGTGAGGGGCTGATTCGGAGTCCCTCGAGATCAGCTCGTCGCAAGACCGGGAGAGTTTCTGCCAAACTTCTTGACATTTTCGGGAGCCGCTGTCCACCTTTGCGTTTCCTTCCCTCCAGAAACCCTCTGCGGTATGTTTCCCCACCACTGAACAAAGAAGGAATGCCAGGCGGGACTGAAATGCAAGCTGTGTTGATTCCAAAGGCTTACAGTGTGGGTGCCATGTGGGAGGTCCTTGCAAAAGCACTGTGGCCACTGCTCCATGAAGCTGATGCATGTCAGAATCAGATAGCAGAAATGGGAAGAATGGGTGGCAGCCGGGCTAGAAGAGGATTGGCTAAGTGGTCCGTAGGAAGTACAGCTGGAACTGGTAAATTGTGAAATCCGGGGCTCTTTTTGTAGAAAAAGCCCAGCAGGAACTCATTAACATAATAGGCCACACCCAACAGCAGGAACTCATTAGCATATTGGGCCACAATCCTGATAACACAGCTCATTAGCACATTAAGCCGCACCCTCATGTTACCAGAAGTGTGGTTATCCAGCCACACCCACCTTTTGCTTGTTATTCTGTTTACCTTGTTTGTGGTCCAAACCCAGGGCTTTTTTGTAGCAGGGACTCCTTTGCATGTTAGGCCACACACCCCTAATTGTAGCCAATCCGAATGAGTTTCTGCTGTTGGGTGTGGCCTATTATGCTAATGAGTTCCTGCTGGGCGTGGCCAACTTGGGAGCCAGCCGGAACTCCGTTCCTGTGCGTTCCTGCCCAAAAATAGCCCTGGAAATCCAAAGCTGAGAGAGAGACTTTCCGAAGTCAGTGGATGTGAATGTAGCCAGGCTTCCATTCCCACATTTCCTGCTCCGAAAGTACGTATGAAACTGCCATATAACCAGCAGGACATTTCGTCTACACAGCTCAGTATGTCTACTCTGCCCTGACCTTGGTGGCCCAGGCTAGGCCGGTCTCATCAGATCTTGGAAGCTAAGCAGGGTCGGCCCTGGTTAGTACCTGGATGGGAGACTGCCCAGGAAGTCCAAGATTGCTAGGAAGAGGCAGGCGATGGCAAACCACCTCTGTTTGTCTTTGGCCTTGAAAATGCTATGGGGTCACCATAAGTCTGATGCCACTAGACAGCACTTTCTAGCACCGACATCTATTTGGATGAGCAACAGCTTCCCAGAATCTCATGCAGAGAAAGTCCCTTCCCAACATCTGTCAAATGAATTCGTTTAACCAGAGGCACCTGGGATGGACAGGTTTAAGTTATGGATCTTGTGAGGCAGTGGGGGTGGCTGTGCCCTGGAAGGAGGAGATCAATAGACACTGGCAAGCACCTATGCCCAGTGGCAATGGCGTTTAACTCTGGATATAAGCTTTCATGTCCATGCACACCTCCTCATCGGATCTGATGAAGTGTGCGTGCACACAAAAGCTTTTGCCCAGAACTAAGTTTTGTTGGTCTTAAAGGTGGCATTAGACTCAAACTTTGCATGAAAATGCAGAAAGCCTTTGGTCTCCATTTGCCATTAATCGTGGTTTGTTCTGGAGAAGACGAGTAGTCCATTATTTTGTTGCGGTTTCAGGGATTCCCCGCTGACAAATCATTGGGATAGGGCATGGAAGCTTACCAAATGGAGCCCGGTCAAAGCCTGGGACAAGACCTAATAAGAACATAAGAACATAAGAGATGCCAATGTTGGATCAAGCCAAAGGCCCATCCAGTCCAACACTCTGTATCACACAGTGGCCAGAAATACCAGTGCCATCAGGAGGTCCACCAGTGGGGCCAGGACATTAGAAGCCCTCCCACTGTTGACCCCCCCCAAGCACCAAGATGACAGAGCATCACTTGCCCCAGAGTCCCTATCTATACCTTGTGGCTAATAGCCACTGATGGACCTCTGCTCCATATGCTTATCTAATTCCCTTTTGAAGCCGTCCATGCTTGTAGCCGCCACCACTTCCTGTGGCAGTGAATTCCAAGTGTTAATCACTCTTTGGGTGAAGAAGTACTTCCTTTTATCCGTTCTAACCTGACCGCTCAGCAATTTCATGGAGTGCCCACGAGTTCTTGTATTGTGAGAAAGGGAGAAAAGTACCTCTTTCTCTACCTGCTCTTTCCCATGCATAATCTTATAAACCTCAATCATGTCACCCCTCAGTCGTCGTTTCTCCAAGCTAAAGAGCCCTAAGCGCCTTAACCTTTCCTCATAGGGAAAGTGTTCCAACCCTTTTATCATTCGAGTTGCTCTTTTCTGCACTTTTTCCAAAGCTATAATATCCTTTTTAAGGTGTGGTGACCAGAATTGCACACAGTATTCCAGATGAGGTCGCACCATTGATTTATATAGCGGCATTATGATATTGGCTGATCTGTTTTCAATACCCTTCCTAATAAGTCCATCCCTGGACTGGGGTGAGGGAGAGAAAACCATGACAATGACTCATCTCCTAAAAGTGCTATCTATACAAAAAGTAACTAATTTGTATGGAAATGTAAGATACACCCCCCCCCTTTATGGTATCCCTTGGAAAAAACCTTAGTCTGGCATATGATTAAATACATTTGTTGGGGCTTTTGTGGATTCTCCACTAAATAATTTGCTTTTGCTGCTAGGACTTGCAGAGAAAGTCCCTTCCCAACATCTGTCAAATGAATTCCTTTAACCAGAGGCACCTGGGATGGACAGGTTTAAGTTATGGATCTTGTGAGGCAGTGGGGGCGGGTGTGCCCTGGAAGGAGGAGATCAATAGACACTGGCAAGCACCTATGCCCAGTGGCAATGGCGTTTAACTCTGGATATAAGCTTTCATGTCCATGCACACCTCCTCCTCCTCATCATCAGATCTGATGAAGCGTGCATGCACACAAAAGCTTTTGCCCAGAACTAAGTTTTGTTGGTCTTAAAGGTGGCATTAGACTCAAACTTTGCATGAAAATGCAGAAAGCCTTTGGTCTCCATTTGCCATTAATCATGGTTTGTTCTGGAGAAGACGAGTAGTCCATTATTCCCCGTTAACAAATCATTGTGATAGGGCACGGAAGCTTACCAAATGGAGCCCGGTCAAAGCCTGCGACAAGACCTAATATCTGGACGTTGAAAGAAAGATGGTTCCGCTCCTTGTCTTCTTTGCTCCAGTTGGGGTTTTTTTTGGCCAGGGAACCCTCCCAGTCCTCTTTAATTTTGCATCCTTGCTTCCGGAGCCGGTGCCTAAAATTTAAAACGTTCACGCGGAGCAACCAAATAATTTAGCAGGCAGAAGGCAAGGCAAGGAAACAACTGACAAAAGAGATGAGATGATCGAGGGTGTTTTCGCTTTGAGTGCTGAACAGAGGAAGACCGGTGGGTACAGGGGAGGGAGGAAATGCCGCTCAGGTGCTCTTACTGAGATCTCTGTCGGTTCCCCTCCAGATGGGACCTCAGGACAGGGAGAGAGGAAAAGCCATCCAACCTGAATTACCTTAGGGGGGAAATGACAAGACAGATGGCCGCTCAAGTTCCTCTAGGTTCAGTTCACATTATTTCAAAGCAGCTTTCCTTTTCTAGTGAAAATGAGGGCAGCACAATATTCAATTGGCAGAGAAGGCCAGTTTGAGGTCTCGGCCAATATCTGTGCTTTCTCAACGACAGAACCCTGGAGGTGGGAAGATTTATTCTAAACCCCAAAGGTAGGTCCTGGTTTATACAGTCACTGGAGCCAGGGCCCAGTCGGCAGGATGCGGAAGCAACATAAGAACATAAGAACATAAGAGACGCCAATGTTGGATCAGGCCAACGGCCCATCCAGTCCAACACTCTGTGTCACACAGTGGCCAGAAATACCAGTACCATCAGGAGGTCCACCAGTGGGGCCAGGCCATTAGAAGCCCTTGCAGTCCAAGGGACTCTCAAGAGTCTTCTCCAGCACCATAGTTCAAAAGAATCTATTCTTCAGCGCTCAGCCTTCCTTATAGTCCAACTCTCGCAGCCATACATGACTACTGGGAATACCATTGCTTTGACCACGCTCTAATAATCCCCTGGAAATAGAAAGCTGCCTTCCACTGAGTCAGAACATTGGTCCACCTTGTTCAGTATTGTCTTCTCTGAGTGGGGATGGCTCTCCAGAGCCACTCCACATACTTGGCATGTTGATTTGGTAGCCAGTCCCTTCAGGAATCCACCCCAAGAATCCCATTATGATTTTTTGTGATATTTTGATCCCATGGTATTCTGAATAGTTGCATTAGGCTGATGGGGAATGAGGCTTTGTGTATCTTCCACCATAAAATGCTGATTCCAAATCACACAAGAAATGGAGACTAGCGATCTGTGTATAGGGCTGTCCTTCTAAAATACTGACTTTCTACAACTTCCTTTAAAAACCTTGTAATGGCTTATGGCAGTGATGGCGAACCTTTTAGAGACCGAGTGCCCAAACTGCGACCCAAAACCCACTTATTTATCGCAAAGTGCCAACACGGCAATTTAACCTGAATACTGAGGTTTTACTTTACAAAAGACAACTCATACATTAACTTAAGATGATCCAAACAAAGTAAGGAAAGCAATCCCAAATGCTTTCATTTACTTAAAATTATTTGGCAGAGAATTTGACCTGGCTGGGGCAATGGCACGCAGTGCCACCCGTGCCACCACTGGCTTATGGGATTAGATAAGGCTCCAGAGTTCTGAGAGGGGGTGGGTGGGCAGAACAGTTTTACACATTGCTGATTAATGTTGGCAACAATCAACATGAGTGGCAAGTATTCACACAAGACATCACATCACAGCCAGGAACGTGACCATCTGTATTGTTTAGACCTTCCTTATAGTGTCTTCTGTGGAGCAGAACATGAGAAGATTTCCATCTTTGCATCGACAACTTTACTATGTCTTCTTAGCAAAGGCTCACCTTATTCTAAACTACATGTTTAAATCTTGCAGAATGGTGGGATCATGTTGAAACACTGAGGGGGGGATATCTATCCTGTTGGCAGCAGAGGATAGGACTCTCAATAATGGGTTTATGTTAAGGGTGGGAAGGTACTGGCTGGATCTTGGGGGGGGGATTACTGTAAGAGTTGTGCAACAGTGGAATCGGCTGCCTAGGGAGGTACTGAGCTCCCCCTCCCTGGCTATCTTTAAGCAGCTAAATATCCATAGGATACAATATATTATTCAATGTTCACAGAATCTTAACAAGTGTACAAAAATAAGTTTAAACCATCATCATGGTAGAATTCGTAGTCGTTTCATGGCTGTTAAAGATGTTCTCCGGAATGACATATCGTTTCGTTGGGACTTCCTCTGAACAACAACATCTCTTTACTGATACAACATCAATTGATGTCTGGGTAGTAGCCTCTTCTTCAAAGACTTCCAGACTATTGTAGTCATTGAGTTCAATGCATTCTGAACGGGCAAATTAGCCGGTTGCTAGGAGAACATCATTAACAACTATGAAACGACTATGAATTCTACCATGATGATAGTTTAAACTTATTTTTTTACACTTGTTGAGATTCTGTGAACATTGAATAATATATTGTATCCTATGGATATTTAGTGCACTATTGCAGTTTCCTTCGGGTCTGGTTGATTTAGTTTACTGTGACTCTTATCCATACCTTACATTGTCTTTAAGCAGCGGCTGGACAAACCCTTCTCAGGGATGCTCTAGGCCAGTGTTCCCTCTAAGCTGAGTTAATGTGAGCCAGCTCAGTTTTTTAGCCTCTGGCTCACACATTTTTGTCTTGGCTCAGGAAGGATGGCTCCAGAGCAAACTAATTTATGCAGCAGCCAAATCACTCGCTCACAGCTTTAATGCCAGTAGCTCACAAAGCAGAATTTTTGCTCACAAGGCTCGACAGCTTAGAGGGAGCATTGCTCAAGGCTGATCCTGCACTGAGCAGGGGGTTGGACTAGATGGCCTGAATGGCGCCTTCCCGCTCTGTGATTTTGTCATTCTGTGAACAGGGAACCTGTCAGCGAGCGGCGGACGATTCTAAAGTTGGTATCGGAAACACTGCAGTGAAAAACGGAACATGCGAGTCCGGAAGGAGAACGTCTTCATGTGTCATGACTCCTATTGCCTCAAAAGCGAAGCGTGATGATTCGTATTCCTGGCTGATTTTCGGCTGGGCTTTTTTTTGTTTTGTTTTGTTTCTGAATCCTATCAAAGCAAAGTCTCGGCAGTATCCTCTAGCGATCTGCCCACAGACCAGCTCTGTACTCTGAAAAGGTGTCCTCTTGTATCCATTTAAAAACTGCAGCTTTTCCTTCTCACCGACTGTCCCGCTGTTCCTCCACTGTGCAGTGAAAATTAATAGAAGGTCTCAATTCACCCGTATCTGTTACTAGTAAAGTCCGCATCGTTATGAGCAGGTATGTGGAAAGCAGCTTTTTTATATATATTAGGAGGTAGTTTTCAAGCAGAGGCTCGATGGCCTTCTGACAGCAATGCTGATTCTGTGAACTGAGGCAGATCACGAGAAGGGAGGGCAAGAAGGGTTGCATCAGTGCTTCGTTCTCGTGGCCCTTTCTTACACGCCCAGGGAAATGCCATTCACCACTTTATTTATTTATTTATTTATTTAAATTTATAACCCGCCCTCCCCGCGAACGGGCTCAGGGGCCCGTTCAGATGGGGCCAATGCCCAATACATAAAACATTAAAACTGCATTTTAAAAACATTCAATACAACATAAGTGCTCTCCACCATATCTAACAAGGGAACAGATGACGTCATCAGGATGGTATCCTTAGTGGCCACAGCTCCACGCAGTACCACCGTTTTAGCGCTCACGGCGAGTTGGTAATAAAGGGCTAGGACAGATAGTAATAGTCGAAGGCAGATGGTAACAGTCGTGGAAGCAATTTACAGTCAGGAAGCAATTTTTCTCCAGGCCAGTTTGGCTGGAGATCCTGGAGGGTTTTTTGTCATCTTCTGGGTGTTGAACAGGGGTCACTGTGGGTGTATATGGGGGAGGTATTTGGGAATTCCCTGCATCGTGCAGGGGGTTGGAGTAGATGACCCTGGAGGTCCCTTCCAACTCTATGATCCTGTGACCCTGGGCAGTGCTGGAGTGCAGCATGTGCAGTTACTCTGCACCTGTATCCCTTGTGAGATTCCTCTGGGTCGCAGCTATCCATGCCGTGTAAGGCCTACGGCAGTGTTTTCCAGCCTGTGGGTCATGAAGCCTCTGAAAGCAGGTCATGTCAGGGGCCGGCTGGCCAGACCTCCCTGATGGCTGCTTCTGCCCTTCGCATCATTCTTTCTCTCCTTGTCCTCCTTGTCACCATCACATATTCTTGTACAGCATCTAGTAACTTTATGGTAGTCGCTGGAAGGAGGAGGGGGGGAAGGGAATGCCACTGGCTTGGGGGTAGCTGCACCCTTTGTGTGATGTCCAGGGGTTTCTCAACAACATCTGGTTGACCACTGTAGAAAATGCAATGCTAGACCATATGGGTAATAAAACCATGGGCTGGCCCTGGATAAAGAAGAAGAAGAAGAAGAAGAAGAAGAAGAAGAAGAAGAAGAAGAAGTCCAACTCTATGATTCTATGACCCTGGGCAGTGCTGAAGTGCAGCATGTGCAGTCACTCTGCACTTGTATCCCTTGTGAGATTCCTCTGGGTCACAGCTATCCATGCCATGTAAGGCATACGGCAGTGTTTTCCAGCCTATGGGTCATGAAGCCTCTGAAAGCAGGTCATGTCAGGGGCCAGCCGGCCAGCCTTCCCTGATGGCTGCTTCTGTCCTTTGCATCATTCTTTCTAAGAACATAAGAGATGCCAATGTTGGATCAGGGCAAAGGCCCATCCAGTCCAACACTCTGTATCACACAGTGGCCAGAAATACCAGTGCCATCAGGAGGTCCACCAGTGGGGACCTTGTCTCCTTGTCCTCCTTGTCTCCATCACATATTCTTGTCCAGCAACTAGTAACTTTATGGTAGTCGTGGAAGGAGGGGGGGAAGGGAATGCCACTGGCTTGGGGGTAGCTGCACCCTTTGTGTGATGTCCAGGGGTTTCTCAACAACATCTGGTTGGCCACTGTAGACAATGCAATGCTAGACCATATGAGTAATAAAACCATGGGCTGGCTCTGGATGAGTCACCACAATAAGCAAAGTTATACCCAAAAAGTTGAGAACCACTGCCACATTAAGTAACGTTATACCCAAAAAGTTGAGAACCACTGCCATAGAGGACCGGTTTTGCACTCACAAATGTCCTCCAATGCACTGCTTTTTTTTCCCCAGGCAGGAATCATTACCATTTAGCTCTATGGGAGAAAATAAAGGGGTGTACTTGGAGATGCCACTGGGATTCAGATGAAACCTCCTAGCTTTCTATGATGAGCACAGCATCTGGCAAAATCTCCCCTATTCTAATGTGTCCCAGACGGAATCTTATTTATTTTTGTGGCATAGAACTAGTGGCAGAACAGCCCCACTGACCCATGGGCCTCCTCTCTGCACCAACAGCCATCCAAGTCTCTGTCCAGCACCACACCACTATCCCAGCTTCCCTGACCATCTTAGGGGTTTTCTGTCCCTCTTTCGATAACATCACTGCCACCAACGGGCCTTTGTAGGACTTACTTGCTGAAGGGACCAGGGCCCCCAGCTCACCTTCCCTGCACTGGCATTCTAAAGACCCACCTTTTGCCTTTGTCTTCTGATACGCAGCAACTAGTTACCACATAGACAGTTTCCTGCACTTGCACACTACTGAGGGATTAACAATTGCCAACTGACTGCCCTCCTTTTCCTGGTGCCCATTCAAAATAGCGTGTTCAGACAGCAGAAGTCTTAGTGGTACAGAGAACAACTACCTGTATGCAAAACTATAAAGTATTAATTCAAAAGAAAACATCCACATGCATACTTTCAACACAGCAACAGACTGAGCAAGGAATCCAAAATAAAGGTGTGAATATGCAATTCCTCGGTCCCTCACCTCAGTCCCTCACATGCCCTAGCTGATCTTATTCTAACACAGACTCTTTTAACTTCTAAAAACATCCCATTACCTTGGTGTCTTTGTTCAGGCTGACGGCCCGCCTCATGGCAATACATGCCCTCCACATGGCAAGGCCAGCCTTTGGCAGGAGCCTAGGTGTGAGAACTCCATCTCCCATGATGGAATCTGTCATGACTCACCATTCAACCCAGTCAGTCTAATGTCTTAGCCAGCCGATGGTGGGTCTGACAATGACTTAGAAGCAGGGGAGGAAGGCCTCAACTCACGAATGGAGGAAATTCCTGGGTGGTTGACAGATGCAGACCCTACCAAAAGTTTATAATCAGAGCTGTCAATAAGCATGGGCCCTCCCCAAGATTTACAGCCAGAGCCATCGACAAGCACATGCTTCCCAGGAATTACAACCCACCTCTGAGGAGGAGGAGGAAATTTCCCCACCTTCAGTGCTAGAGTATGGAAGGACTGTCCATGAAACCTGGACACTGGGGGCCTTTTCTATGACTTCCTGACACTATGCTTTCGGCTTCAGTCAGAGTCTCAGAGCAGCTTACATTCTCCTTTCCCTTCCCCTCCCCACAACAGACACCCTGTGAGCTAGGCGGGGGCTGAGAGAGCTCTTTCCAGAACTGTCCTTGAGAGAACAGCTCTGACAGAACTATGGCTTGCTCAAGGTCATCCGGCAGCTGCAAGTGGAGGAGTGGGGAATCAAACCCGGTTCTCCCAGATTAGAGTCCGCGCACTTAACCACTACACCAAACTGTGATGAGGCTGGAGAGCAACTGATTTGAATTCCTCCCTCCTTCCTGTTCTTTGCTAATAGGGAGGGGGAAAAAATTAAAAGTAAAGTTGAAGGTTTTGTACAATCCAAACTGACAAAGTAGAACATGCTTATCTATAGAACTCAGTGGGCGTTATTAAGAACAAAATCAACTTATATCTGTATGGTCCTTCAAGGAGTTCTGCTTCTTGGTCCAGCTACATTGTGACAGAATGTCAGGAGATCTAGGCAGAATATTGGGAGATATCCTTCATACACCCAGACTTTGTTAAGGATTCAAGGGGTGGGGGTGGGGGTATATGCTGGAGAAGAGAATAACAGTTTGGTCCCCTGCAGCACTCACTGGTAACTCAGAAACAGGTATACATCTGATCCTTTCATAAGAATTGTCCTGTTTAGAGCCGTCAGATTTGGAGAAGGGGGGGGGGAATACGGTACATCAAATTAGCGCTCCTATAATCATTAAAACTTCACAAGTCTCCCACTGAGCCTTAAAGATAAGTAATTAGGTGATTATCCTATCACGCTTCTTGATGCTTGGACCCACTCCCCACATTAGTTTAGCTTAGCCACCTGCAGCAATTTTAGAGCGAAGGCATCCTCAAAACACTGTCAAGATTCTGGCTAAGACTAAGGGTAGCTTTGGGAGCTGTCCAGAAGGAATGAGGGTGGAAGACTGAGTGATTCATGCTTACAGGTATTTTCTTCAGGGAGAAGAGACGAACATTCTGTCTCTGCATCAGGAAAACACTGAATTCACTCAATGCTTGGACAAAACCCAGAAACACAGGAGAAAAATCCTCCCCTGGAGTTTCTCAAGAGGTCTTCAAATCAGGAAGCTCACCTAGACATGGCCCATGCCAAATATCATGCATGCAAATTGAGAATTTTCTCATACCGCCTGTGACCTTCTTTGGTTTTCTCTGCTCACTGAATATTGTGGCAGTGCCGGCGCACAGGTTCCTTTGCCAATGTTGTGGTCCTGACATAAGAACATAAGAGAAGCCAATGTTGATCAGGCCAATGGCCCATCTAGTCCAACACTCTCTCACACAGTGGCCAAAAATACCAGGTGCCATCAGGAGGTCCAAGCAGTGGGGCCAGGACACTAGAAGCCCTCCCACTGTTGCCCCCCCCAAGCACCAAGAATACAGAGCATCCCTTGCCCCAGCCTGAGAGTTCCTATCTATACCTTGTGGCTAATAGCCACTGATGGACTTCTGCTCCATATGTTTATCCAGTTCCCCGGCCTGTCCAAGGGCCAGCTTGCCCGGGCTTCTCACAGCTATGGGACGCCCAGGCAAGGCAAGCCAAGGGAAGGCATGGGGTG
>NW_015178879.1:0-3626 GCF_001447785.1 Gekko japonicus
GGGCATGTTCAGTCTGGGGAAGAGGAGGTCGATGGCTCTCTTGAAGTATTTGGAGGGCCGTCACTTGGAGGAGGGCAGGGAGCTGTTCCTGTTGGCAGCAGAGGATAGGACTCGCAAGAATGGGTTTAAGTGACAGGTGGGGAGGTACCGGCTGGATATTAAGATTTTATTTATTTATTTATTTTACATTAAGGGTAGTTACCGCAGTGGAATGAGCTGCCTGCGGAGGTGGTGAGCTCACCCTCACTGGCAGTCTTCAAACAGGGGCTGGGGAAAAACACTTGCCAGGGATGCTCTGGCAGGCTGGTCCTGCACTGAGCAGGGGGTTGGACTGGATGGCCCGGAGGGCCCCTTCCAACCCTGTGATTCTAGGATTCAGTGATCCTTTGGTATTGGGGCTGATAGATGGTGAGCTGAAGGAGAGCAGGAGACCTGGACTGGGCTGGTTGGCTGCCCCACCATGGTCCATCAGGCACCTTTACTTTTGTTCAGTAGGTTGGCTGGGAATAAATGGATGTGTGTGGGGGGCACCGTTGACTTTTGCCCAGGACCCCAGAATCACTCCTTTCACACGTGCTGAATAATGCACTTCCAATCCACTTCCAATGCACTTTAGTGACTGTTCCAAGTGGATCTTGCTGTTTCATATAGGGAAATCCAGCTGCAGAGTGCATTGAAAGCGCATTTCAATCTGCTTCCAGGGCATTTTAGTGATTGTTCGCAAGTGAGCTTTGCTGTTTCATGCGGTTAAATCCAGTTGCAAAGTGTACTGAACGTGCATTATACAGTGTGAGTGACAGCTCTGGCTTTCCCCTGGTCCCAGTCCGAATCAGGCCTCTAGCACGCCTGGATACAAGTCCACAGGGGGGGAACTCACAGCATATGTCTAATTGAATAACTTTCTGGCCGATCCAGATGTGACCCCAGGGTTTTGTCTCATGTTGTTCAGGGCTCAATCTAGTCTGTCTCCCGAGACTGTGGTGAGCTTCCAGTGTGATGCTTCACTCTCAGGAGAAAGGGCAGCACACTGGAGGAACATGATGTTCCAGAACAAGCACAAGTGACTAACCTGGTGTTTATCTCTGACACACAAGGGATAAAGAGGATTTGCAGGGGGGGGGGAAGCAGCTTGCTGAGAAGTTCCCTGCCCCCAACAGCTAGTGTAAGCGTGGTGTCAGGGAGTGACAGGGTTGCCAACTCCAGCTTGGGAAACTCCTGGAGAGGGTGGAATTTGAGAAGGGGAGGGAAGCTCAGTGGGGACATGATGCTGAGGCTTATTTATTTATTTATTTATATTTGCATTTATATCCCGCCCTATCCCGAAGGCTCAGGGCGGCTAACAGGGGCACAAAGTGCCAGGTTAAAATAATAACATATAGTTTAAAACATTTAAAACAATAACATATAATCTAGTTTAAAACAATAAATTACAGTCAAATATAACTTACAGTCAGATATTACTGATTTCCATTTGGCACCTGGAGATCTCCCACAGTTACAACTGATCTCCAGATGACGAAGATCAGATTCCCTGGAGGAAAAGGGCTGCGTTGGAGGGTAGGTTGCCAACCTCCAGGCGGCAGCAGGAGATCTCTTGGGATTGCAAATAATCTCCAGGTGACAGAGGTCAGCTCACCTGGAGGAAATGGCTGCCTTGGAGAGGGGACCGTACGGCATTATTCCCTGCTGAGGTCCCTCCCCAGGCTCCACCCCCCCAAATTCCCCAGTATCTCCCAACCCAGGGGCAGAAACTCTAGTGACGCCATACAGTCTACTCTCCAAAATTGATCTCTGTCATCCGGAGAGCAGTGGTCATTCTGGGAGGTCTCCAGGCCCCACCTGGAAGGTGGCAACCCTGGTGTGAGGAGAGTGGCTGGGGGAAATGGGGGGAACTGCTGGGGTGGACACGGTTGCAGGGGAAAGGTGAATGAGGGCAAAGGCTTACTTTCTTCCCTATGAATATTCCCTTTCCACCTTAGACTCACCTCATCCAGGAATGAGTGGATTTCCCCCCTTCTGTTCTTTCAGTAGTCTGGCAGTAATCTCTCAAATTAATCCCACAACTGGGGCATGTGCAGTTTTCTGCAGCTTCCCCTTCTCTTGCTTCATTTAGCTCACATGTCCAATGGGGGGGGAGAAAACATTGCAAAAAAGCAAGGCAAGCTCGATGAGATTGTGTGTGGGATTACCTTGAATTTCTTTTTGTGTGGTGTTTTACTGGTGCGCGAGCACACCGCTGCACCTGGGGAAAACCCCACATCGAGGAATCAGAATGAAGCCTCACGTACAGTCACACAGAGAAATCACTTTTTAAAAAAAAATTACATTTATGTTCGGCTTTCCCCCCATTCGGCAGGCTCAGGGCGGCTAACAACATATATAAAAATACATTAAAATTCCATTAAAACTGTCAATCAATATAAAATCATACAACTTATATTAAAAGATGGCGAATCTTCCGATATGGCTGTCAACTGGACACTGTCCACTGGCTCACGCCCAGCTATAAAGCTTCGGTTGGTGGCGCCGTTGGTACTGTCAGTGCAAAGGCAATGGGCTTGATTGGGTGAAATACCAATGCCTTTCCTCCCCCAAAGGCATTTTTGGAACAGCACCAAACAACAGCGAAGGATGGAAGAGCCGAGGACAACAGCGTAACAGGAGTGTTTTAGGGCGTGTGCTTGCATGCATTGGTGATGTGGAGGGAAAGATGAAGATGCCCATGGATGGAAGCAGTGTTCCCTCTAAACTGAGTTAGTGTGAGCCAGCTCACAGTTTTTTAGCCTTCGGCTCACACGTTTTTGCCTTCGCTCAGGAAGGACGGCTCCAGAGCAAACTAATTTATGCAGCAGCCCAATCGCTCGCTCACCACTTTCATGCCAGTAGCTCACAAAGTAGCATTTCTGCTTCCAAGACTCCACAGCTTAGAGGGAACATTGGCTCATGGAAGGAATTGAAATCTATAGCAAACTTTGCACTGGCTGGGGTGGGAGGGGGAGGCATTAGAAGAGTCCTCAGGCTTGTGTTCTCCTGTGGCAGCCAGGCCAGATCATTCAGAAGTCCCAACTCAAGACGAGACTCAATTCCGTGGAGGTGCCTTTCAGTAGCCCTCTCTTCTGTGTACTGCCTGTCTCGGTGTACCACCTGTCTCATTAAAACCGACACCGTACGGAAGCTGCCTGTACTTATGCATGCGGCTGGCACCGTATTCCGATGCTCTCTTGCTCGCCTGCCAGTCTCACCGGCTTCCCCGTTCGGGTTGGGGCAAGCCCCACGAGCCACGTCGCCTGCCGCTGTCGAAGCGCTTTGTCTCGGCGCCTGCTGTCTGATCACGACGTGCACACTCTTCGGAGCGGCTGCTTTCCGGGGACTGTGAGAGGAGTCTGTGACTCAGCGGAGAAGGAGGCAGCTGAGCAGGATAATACCGAAGGGGGGGAGAGGCCCTGGGTCAGGGAGCAGCGCTCTCATGACAATCAGCTTTGAACTGGCGGGAAGGGAGGGCAGGTTCCCTTGGGGACGAGGCGGCTGCCGGAGTTGCCAAGAGCACACGGCCCAGCAGAGAGCAGGAAGCTGGGCGCACACGGCTGAGCCGCTGGAAGCACAAATTTGGGCCCTGCTGTTGCCGA
>NW_015178880.1:0-3703 GCF_001447785.1 Gekko japonicus
GACAGAGAAGATAGTGAAGAAGCTGATTGTCCCTGTGCTTAAAGTGGAAAAGATCTTAAAGCAACAACAGAAAACGACAGAGGCATCTGAGAAAGTGGGAGACAACGAAGATGAAGAGGACAAAGAAGGTAAAGATTCTGACATCATCTCAAAGAGTTTGGCAGAATTGTCGTGCTTTGAAGCAGAATTAGGGGCTGGTGCCCCATAGCCTATAAAATCTAAACGGCTTTTTGATCAAATGAAACTTAGAAGAAAGAAATAAGCAAAACAGATTAATTTTGATAGCTGGTTGTTTACTTTTAACATATAATTCGGCAACCCCCATTACAAAACACACCAGCCTCTTGTCAAATTGAAAGAGGTATGTAGGCCAGTGTTCCCTCTAAGCTGAGTTAGTGTGAGCTAGCTCACAGTATTTTAGCATCCGGCTCACACTTTTTTGTCTTAGCTCAGGAAGGATGGTTCCAGAGCAAGCTAATTTATGCAGTTGCCAAATTGCTCGCTCACAACTTCAATGCCAGTGGCTCACAAAGCAGAATTTTTGCTCACAAGACTCCACAGCTTAGAGGGAACATTGCTTGTGACCCACTTTTGGGGCCCGACCCACAGGTTGGGAAAGGCTGCTCCTTCGCAACCGTGTTCCGTGATGCCGTCCTGAGTTTCTGCCAAGTAACACGAGGGCCTGAACGGAAAGTGTTTTATAAACTTGCCGCACACTAATTAACTTGTCCATCCCCACCTTTGCTTAAGGCCTACCCAGCATCGCAAATCAAGTAGAAATCATTTCGGAGCCTCCCGGAAGGCAGCTCTTCCCATTGGGCCCTGGTTGAGTTCAGAGATGGTGAGATTGCTTCTCGGGCAGGGCGCCAAAACGTAAGCCCTGTGACTAGAAAGTTAACGCTTTCCTGCCTGAGGAGAACGTAAATCCCAGCAGTCGGGGAAGTACTACTGAGAAGCCAAACCAGACAAGACACTAATAAGAGCTCTACGAGGGGAGCTCCTGGCTTTTACAAAAGAAATGCAATAATTAGGCAAGAAGCGAGGAGGCTCTTTGCGAGGCGGACGGTGTTCACTCCACATGAGCTGAGGAGGAGGGCTCATCTTTTGCCCCGATCGGTTACTTCATTGTAGACTAAGTGGCAAGTCAATTGGTCGGCCCACGAGTCCCAGAGCTCGGGATGGGCTGGATCGTAGATCTCCAAGTTCCCCCGAGCAGAGGCCATGGCGTAGCGTTAGCGGGCAGCGGTGTTCCTTGATGTGGTGCGCAGTGCGGTGCTGCTTGAGAGCGATGCGAGGCGCGCTGGCTGGAACGATGCTCGGTGCTGTGCTGGGATGCGAGCCAGGCCTGGCTCAGCGGGATCCCACCTTTATCGCCACTGAAAAGTACTGGGTTTGCCGCATGGAGGACTCGGACGACGGCATGAGCATGCACACGTTTATTGTACTTAACACAAGACTAAGACTAACTCTAACGGCCCGACAGGGCTAACTATATACGTATCCACCCATCACCCCCCATTCCCATTGGAGGGTTTGAATGTCCCGCCAAAGTGGCTATTGGTTGGGCCCGGGGGATCCAGGATCCGAAGTTTCCATTGTTCTGGGATCCAAGCACTTGCCTGTGCCACGGACCCCTGGTGGCGGTCCGCGTACATACCAAAGGGCCCTCATTTGGAGACTGTGGCTTGTGGGGAAGAGATCAAGCCTATCTCTGCGACACTACGCTCAGCTGGAACCGCACTGGGGGCTCCTTTCTTTCAGCACAGTGTAGTGTTTAGACAGCCAGACTAGGATGCGGGAGACTTGGGTTCGAATCCCCACTCAGTCACAGACGTTCGCTAGGTGCCCCTGGGCCAGTGACAGACTCTCAGCCTAACCTTCGTCGCAGGGTTGTTGTGATGGTCAAATGAAGAAAGAGGAAAAGATTGGATTTATACCCTGCCCTTCACTACCCGAAGGAGTCCAAGGCTATGGTCACTCACACTAAAAAAAATCCACTTTCAAACTGGATTTTTACTGTGTGAACTGGCAAAATCCAATTGGAAAGTGCATTGAAAGTGGATTGAAAGTGGGTTATTTACAATCTCCTTTCCCTTCCCCTCCTCACGACATACACCCAGTGAGGTAGGTGGGGCTGAGAGAGCTCTGAGAGAACTTGTGACTGACCCAAGGTCACACCAGCAGCTGCACATGGAGTGGGGAATCGAACCCAGTTCTCCCAGATTAGAGTCTGTGCTCCATGTTGGGTCCTCATATGGGAAGAAAGGCTGGGTATAAATTAAGCAAATGAATAAATGAATAAGAATGTGGAGAAACTTGCAAAAACAAATACGAACACCCACCCACCTATTTGCCCTGAAGGGCAAACAGCACCCCACCACCACCTTCTCTAGGGTATGTCTGGTGAGGAAAATGGTACAGGTTGGGAGCAAGGCCGGTTCCAGGTATTTTTGCATAGCATCTTAGGATAGCTGAGTTACAAAGGGTTTTACAGAAGGGTTTTGAGGAAGACACCATCGAGGAGCTGCCAGGTCTGATTTCATACGCAGATCCGATACGATCAGACTTGGACTCAAGCAAAGTTCCCTCTAAGCCGTGGAGTCTTGTGAGCAGACATTCTACTCTGTGAGCTCCTGGCATTAAAGTTGTGAGCGAGCGATTTGGCTACTGCATACATTAGTTTGCTCTGGAGTCATCCTTCCTGAGCAAAGACAAAAATGTGTGAGCCGGAGGCTAATGTCCCAAGCAAAACACACCCACACACACCCCACACCCGTGAATGGTCTATTTACACTGATTAGATTATTCCTAGGGACCCTAGGTTCCCGATTGGCCGGGAACTAGGATCCGAACATCTATTGTGTTCGGGAGCGAAGCTCAGGTACCTCACCTGACCGCATGCAGAACCGGCCGAAACTGGATTGAGCACATGGCTAGGTCAGGACACAACAGTGAGCTAGCTCACATTAACTCAGCTTAAGAAGAAGAAGAAGAAGAGATTGGATTTATACCCCGCCCTTTACTACCCAAAGGCATCTCAGAGCGGCTTACGAACAAAGACAAAGGCCATGCCTGGTTATCATTCTCACTGCATTTAACAGCACTTTTTAATACTGTGAACCTTACCATCTGGTTGAGGTATCTGGAGGTAGCAGCAGTAATTAAGGGAAGTGCTTTTGATTGGTTTAAATCATTCCTGATGGCCTGGTGTCAGACGTAGCCATCAGAGACTAGCTGTCATCCATGAGGAAGTCATCTTATTGGGTTCCACACTGCTCAATCTTATCCTCCATGCTATTTAATCTCTATTAAGTAAAGGTAAGGTAAAGTTTTCCCTTGCTCAAGAGCCAGTCAAATATGACTGTAGGGGGTGGTGCTCATCTCCGTTTCCAAGCTGGAGCCAGCGCTGTCCGAAGAAGTCTCCATGGTCATGTGGCTGGCATAGGGCTCCCAAGTACTTACCGCAATCCGGCGGGGGAAACATGCTCCCCGGCCAGGCCATTCCTCCCTGTAACGCACCATGCCGTCGCCAGGCACGTCTGTTGTCCCCGTGGGAATGATCCTGCAAAGACATCTGTGTCCCCCGTCAAATCACGGTAAGTACTTAGGAAGCCTGGGCCAGCATGACTAGACACCGAGGTGCATGGAACGCTGTTACCTTCCAACAATTTCTGGCTTTCAAACTGCTGGGTTGGCAGGAGCT
>NW_015178881.1:0-3584 GCF_001447785.1 Gekko japonicus
CTGTGTTACACCACTGTTCATATCTTATTATTCAGAGGAAAGAAACCCGAGACCCCAAGAAGAAAAGGAGGGGGAAATTGACTTACCCGATTCCAGGTCACCACCAAAGCATCAAATTAAAACATCTTACAATTTCCTTCCATTTTCTCTTTGGCTTATTTTTAAAAACTAATTAAATTCTTTAATTCCGTCATCTCTGACACAAACAGATTTCCCCCCCCCCTGTCCTGCACAGAGAACTTTCTCTCCTCTGAGCACTGCATAAATGTTAACTAGCAAAGCTTTGTGAAGGAGGGATAAATACGATTTTCTTGTTTGACTGATAGATGATGAAATGGAGGCAAAGAGCAATGAAATTACTTAGCAAAAAGCAGTGGAGTGTGCTGAATAGTGCCAAGGACATGGGGTTAGAATACTTCCCTTCTAATTCTAGCTTTATTGAAAAAAGTTGTCAATAAGTTGCTAGAACATCTTGCTATCATGCTCGGAGGTATTGTTTTTTTGTTCCTCCATTCTCATCTCATGCAAGAAGAGATATTCAGCTAACATCTTGGTTATGTATTATAACAAAAGACAACATATTTTCCAGGAAAGTTTCCAGAAAAATACCTAAAGAAATATTAAATAAAAAAACAAGAGGTTGTCGGTGTCAAGTTGGAAGGGACATTGAGGGTCATCTAGTCTAACTCCCTTGCACTGTTCTTCAGTTCCTAGAACTACCCTATTCTGAGAATAAGAGAATCAGTTCATTAGCCTCTGACCTAAATTAACTGAATTATAAATAGAACTCCGAATAAGACAAACGTGGCCTCCAGAGGCTGCCAGCTTCTAAAGGTGAATGTCCAGCGTGCCAGGATCGATGTTAGCATGATAAGGAAAAGGAAATTATTATCTATCTGACAGGGTTGTTTTCTCACACAGCCAGGCTAGGTTTGAGTTCAATATTTCCTCAAGCACATTATTTGTTTGACAAGCAAGGCTAAGCCCATCCTTCAGTGACACCAATATCAGACAGAGAAATACTCAGGTAAGGACCCTGAGGTGTTGGATATCATCTCTATCCTCATGGCATCACTAGCTCACCTGGCTATCAGGTGGTCCAGAGGTGGGGAACCCAGGGCCCATGAAAGAGGGCAGTAGAATGTTTTCCCCCGTTCATGGCCCAACCAATGTGTGGAGCCTCATAGAGGTTGGCGGGGGGGGGGGGCCGCGGGATTCCGGCCTTATGGAATTACAACAGAGTTCAGTGCCCCTGGAGAAAATGGTTTATTCAGAGGATAGATACTATGGCATCGTAGCCTGCTGAGGTCCCTCCCCAAACCCAAACTCCCCAAGCCCCACCCCCAAAATCTCCAGGAATTTGCCAACTCAGAGATGGCAACTGTAACTGGGACTGTGTCATTGGGAAACAGGAAGTTTAACTCTTCCCTCTTCTCTCGTTCCCCAATGGAAAACAGATTCCCCCGTGTGCTTTAAGCCCTGGTGAGGAATTCTGCTTCTCTTATTTCCCTCCTGGTGCTTAACGCAGGCCCAAAGGATTATTAAAGAGGCGTAATTCGGCCTATGCTGTTTCCATAAAGTGATACTGATACATCCTGGTCCTCTCCGCAGCTGCTTTTTAGGATCAAATTATATGGCTGGAGTCTTTACAAATAAAATAAGAAGAGGCCTGGTGGATCAGACCAGCGGTCCATCTACTCTAGTATTCTGTCTCGCACGGTGGCCAACTGGTTCCTCTGCAGGGCCAACAACAATGCACAGAGGCTAAGGCCTTCCCGTGATGTTGCCTCCTGTCCTGGCACTGGGAGTTCCCTTTAGTCACCATGGCTAGTATCCAGTAATAGACCTACCATGAATCTATCTAATCCCCTCTTTTGTCCATCTTGAATCTACTGCCAGTCAGTTCATGTCTTCTGTATATTGGGCCAACGGACATGATCTGGGAGACCCAGGCTCAGAATTTAATCCCTAGGTCCCATGGGGCAAATTGGGACTGTGCCCATGACATGTGAGAGAAGGGGCTTGAGTCTTCTGCCCCACTCTATTTTCTCAACCTGCACAGGCCTCAAAGATTTACTGTTTCCCCGGTGTGGAAATAAGTTACTTATACCCATCAATATCAATGTTCCCTCAATTTTCCCCTCCTACTTAGAGGAGCAGTTCATATCCTGAGCAGAATATAACTGCTGTGATCTTAAAAGGGGCAACGGGCAGTATAAGACCCTGTGCGGCTCCAGGTTCCTGCTGGTGGGGCTTCCTGTATTAATGAGTGGCTGCTCATGTGCACAGTTTAAAGGGAACACTGACCAATTTATATACTGACCCTATTTATCAGTTTCCCACTGGGACAAATAGTGGATCAGAATGGGCACAAACTGGAAAAGTGCAGTTTATATTGGTTTGTTTGCAAATCAAACCGGTGGTTCATGTCCCTGCAAACCCCATTGAAAGGGACCACAGTCCCTTTAAACAAGGTTTGTAGAAAGCCTGAGAAACAGCTGAGCAGCAGGGAGCAGCGTGCTCCCCACCACTCAGCTGTTTTGGGCTTTTTTGTGCAGAGTTTAAAGGGATTGCACAAGAAAGTCTGAAACAGCTGAGTGGCAGGGAGCATACCACTGCACCCACCTCAAAAAAGAAACAAAAAAATACTGTTAAGTTACCTCCACATCTGAGCGGAGATGAATAGGGAGTCTCAGTTTGCTTCTCATAATTAGAAAAGATGCCTTTACACATTTATCCCCTATTTTAACACATTTATCGTTTTGCTGTGCTTTCCCCCCTTAATTAAATCAAACGCTGCTTCCCTCTAGGGTACGCAGGCCCCTTCTCCCCCCCCCTTGAGCTGCAGAAGGGTCCAGTGGTACTTGCCGATGGCTCCCTCCACCAGCTCGCCCAGCAGCACCAGCGCCGGCAGCGGCACCAGCGGCCAGAGGAGCAGAGCAGCAATGGCGTGCGGGCTTTTGGCGCCTCCCCCACACAGTTCAGCGCCCCAGCCAGGTGCCGCCACCCCAGCCAGGGCCCGGTGCTCTAGGCGAATGCCTAGTACGCCTAGCGGGTGAGCTGGCCCTGCCCACCACTCACCTGTTTTGTGACTTTTGCAGGGAACACAAAACAGGGGTATAAAGCGATTTGGAGTTCCTTTCAACCCCTGCTCTCTGCTCTATCCACGAACTGGAATGAACTGCTTAAAAAGTTTGTGGAAGTTTGTGACAGTAGACTAGTCACAAACTTCAGTTTGCAAACCACAAACAGGACAAAATGTATGACAAATTTGCTTTGTGCCCACCTCTAAACCTGGATCAGGAAAAAAAGGTGCTGGACCTAACAATATCAACTACACCATCAGAGGCTCATTCACTTGTTCATCTTCTAGCATTGTATATGTCATTAAATGCCAACAATGCCCTTCAGTTCTCTACATAGGACAAACAGGGCAAATCCTACTCCAGAGGATAAATGGACACAAATCATGTTTAGAATTCCCTGTACCAAGTCCACAAAGAGAGGTTCATATAAGACCTGAAAAACAGAAACGTTTTAGCAAAAAACACGGCTTAGGGTTCCCAACTCAGGGTTGGGAAATT
>NW_015178882.1:0-3719 GCF_001447785.1 Gekko japonicus
GTGTTGTCTCCTGCCCGGTCGGCTTCCCGCAATTGGCAAAGGTGTTTTGTCGGCCCGGGGGCAAGCGGAGAGCGGAGAGCAAGCGGAGCCGAAGACTCGGCAAAAGGCTCGGCAGAAGGCAGAAGGCTCGGCAAGAGAGATAAAAGCAGCGGTTATAAAAGCTAAAGATGGCATTTAGCATTATTTCTCCCCGTTCCCGAAGCCACAAGGGATGTTTTAAAGGTATTTAATATTTAAAGTCCCATGTTTGCGGGAGCGTGGTCGTCAAGCTCCACCGCGGTCGCCATCTTAACAGTGTTTTCTCCACATAAACTAATCTCTGTCACTTGGAGATGAAATCCCAGGCGATCTCCAGCCATCACCTGGCAAACGTTAAAAAGAAACACTTGTTGGTGAATTATATTGTGTGATTGCCAGAGACACTGAAACCAGGGTGGTGGAGGAAGAGGAGAAGGTGAAGGAGGAGATTGGATTTCTACCCCACCCTTCACTTACCCGAAGGAGTCTCAGAGTGGCTTACAAACTCCTTTCCCTTCCCCTCCCCACAACAGACACCCTGTGAGGGAGGTGGGGCTGAGAGAGCTCTCTCCAGAACTGCCCTTGAGAGAATAGCTCTGAAAGAACTTATGATTAACCGAGAGGTCACACCAGCTGCTCCATGTGGAGGAGTGGGGAATCAAAACTGGCTTTCCCAGATTAGAGTCCACGCTGTTAACCACTACACCAAACTGGATCTTAGTGAATACCCATCTGATCCATGTTGGCTTGCCCCCAAATTGGTTCTGCAAATGGAAGGATGCTGCTCGTACCCATGGTTCTGTGACAAGCCAAAGGTTTTTAGTGAGCCAAGCATGATGGGCAGAGCTGGGCACCAGCAGCCATTCCTGTCATCAGTTGGCTTGTGTACCCCTCACCCCATATATGCCCCCCACCATCTTCTAAAAACTTGACTGAAGAACTTAGCAGGAAGTGGTAGCTATGCCCAAATAAGGATGGATAATGAGGAGGCACTCTAATGTCAGGAAGTTCTTCTGTAGCCCCGGTCACACAGGCCAGATAACACAGGGTGTATGTGTGTGTGGCTGTTCGCCCCGGAGCAAAATAAAGTGTGGTAGCCCGATCACACGGTCCCCCGAGTCTCCGTGCTTTAGCTGTTAGCAGGTTATCACACGGCAATGCTGCAGCATGGCAAAGATGTGGCGCAGCGCAATCACACAAGCGTTTCGCATTTGTGCGCATGCGCAGTTCCGCGGAGCAGCACTGCTTTCAGTTTCGTGTTTGTGCGCATGCACTTACAAAAAATATCCGGTTTGCGATGGGACGTGGACAGACACTGGATGCCACAGGATACTAGCGCTCCTGCGATCAGACGCCTTCCTGTGCCATGCGTTTTCTGGATACTAGTGCACTTTCCTTGGTACTTCTAAACTCTGCATCTTCGGCGTGATGCCACGGGTTGGCCACGGGTGCGTTACATTTCCCAGATGTTGCGGTGTGATCACACCCCGAAAATCCGCCTGACATTCGTGCCTCTCGCGCGGCAAATTCTCCATGTGACTGGGGCCTGGATAAACTTTTGGAAGAACTTCCTGACAGTTCGAGAGGTTCCTCCGCGAGACAGGCTTCCTCAGGAGGTGGTGGGCTCTCCTTCTTTGGAGCGAGACATCGGACAGCAATGCTGATTCCGTGAATTTAGGCAGGTCATGAGAAGGGAGGGCAGGAAGGGATGAGCCAGTGCTCGGCTCTCATGGCCCTTCCTCACATGCCCAGGAGTAATACCAGTCACCACTTTGGGGTCAGGAAGGAACTTTCCTCCAGGCCAGATTGGCCAGGGATCCCATGGGGTTTTTTCCCCTCCCCCTGAGCATAGAGCAGGGATCACTGGTGTGTGTGGTTGGGTGGTTTTTCATTTCCTGCGTTGTGCTGGGGGTTGGACTAGATCGGGGGTGGTCAAACTTGCTTAACGTAACAGCCACACAGAATAAGCATCAGATGTCCGAGAGCTGCAAGACTTGAACAAACATCACACGCAGGGCTCTTTTTGTAGCAGGAACTCCTTTGCATATTAGGTGACACACCCCTAATGTAGCCAATCCTTCAAGAGCTTACAGTAGCCCCTGTAAGAAGAGCTCTGTAAGCTCTGGGAGGATTGGCTACATTAGGAGAGTGTTGCCTAATATGCAACGGAGTTCTTGCTACAAAAAGAGCCCTGATGCACACATGTTTTTATTGGAAAATATGCAAATTTGCTTTTTATTAACATTAATTTACACAGTGTGAAAGAGGCGCATGCGGCTCCCTTGAGGTCCCTTCCAGCTCTATGTTTCTGTGCCCCTAGTCTTTGAAGTTTTCAAAGAGCTGGTTTTTGTAATGTTTATGTGGCTATGTTACTGGTTATTTTCTTCTATTTGTAAAAAAAAAAGAGAGCATAACAGCGCATAGAAAGAATGATAAAGCATAAAGTTGCAGGAAATTTAGTATTTTTGCTCCAAAACATCTTACGGCCCCAGAGATTCTAGCAGTCTCCAAGTGGCATGCTCCTGGTATTTCTTCAATTAAAGGCGGGATGCAGAAAGATTGGGAAATTGTAGAAATGTGTCAAGTGATTGAATTGATGCAGGTAGGAGAAGATGGGGGGGGGTTTGTAACATGCTGCGTGCCCTGTGGTATAATTTCCATCTAAATGAGTTTGGATGTTTCACAGGAAAATGCTCCGTGATTTCCCCACCAACCAGCATAGCAGCCATTTTGTGGTGGTGCCCAAAATCCTTTCTCAAAATTCCAGGCAGGGCTCTTTTTGTAGCAGGAACTCCTTTGCATGTTAGGCGACACACCCCTAATGTAGCCAATCCTCCAAGAGCTTACAGAGCCCTTCTTACAGGGGCTACTGTAAACTCTTGGAGGATTGGCTACATGATTTAGGGGTGTGTGGCCTAATATGCAAAGGAGTTCCTGCTACAAAAAGAGCCCTGAATTTCCTGGCATCCCCACAGGCTCATGACTTACTTTGTTGGGTGGCTCCAGACCTACCAGTTACACAGAGTTGACCAATGTGGTTCCTATGGGTGCCATGGCACACTTTGGCTGCAATCACACAAACTAAATAATCCACTTTCAATCAATTTTCGATACACTTTCCGACTGGATTTTGCAGTGTGAATTGGCAAAATCCAGTTGGAAGGGCATCAAAAGTGGATTGAAAGTGGATTATCTAGTGTGTGTGATCGTAGCCATGGTGTCCTTTTCTGGTGCCCACCAAGTGTTTTTAGTTAGTGGGTGGAGCCAGATGATGCTTACACCCAGCAAGGCTCCTGATTGGCCATTGGAGGTCTGTTTGGCTGTGCGGATTTTAAACACGTTTCTTCGCCAGCAGCTCCCTCCACAGGGCAAGTATCTTCACTGTGCGACTGAAGGTAAGCTGTGCGTCAGAAAATGTTGGAAAACAATATGCTACTTTTAAAAAGGCATCCTGTTAAACCGAGCTTCTGAAATGTTGAAGGGTTACAATCAATGTTCCCTCTAAGCTGCGGAGTCTTGTGAGCAAAAATTCTACTTTGTGAACTACTGGCATCAAAGTTGTGAGCGAGTGATTTGGCTGCTGCATAAATTAGTTTGTTCCGGTGCCATCCTTCCTGAGCTAAGACAAAAATCTGTGAGCCCTGGCTTAGAGTTTCTAAACTAGAGATTTTAAGAGAAGAAACTCTAGTTGGCTTTCCACT
>NW_015178883.1:0-3823 GCF_001447785.1 Gekko japonicus
TCCTGCCCAAAAATAGCCCTGGTTCCATTTCTTAAAAAATAAAAAGAAACCTTTGCTCTTGTTTCTTGTGCAGCTGAGTGAGAAATATGGCCCCGTGTTCACGGTCTATCTTGGAAATCGCCCAGTGGTCATCTTGTGTGGTCACGATGCCGTGAGGGAGGCCCTGGTAGACAAGGCGGAAGAATTCAGTGGAAGGAAGACCAATCCCACCTTGGAACGAACCTTCCGCGAACATGGTGAGGCGTCCGTCTTGGCCTCTCCCCCGGGTACCCCAAACTTGGCTTCTGTCCTGGCTGCCGTGACGTCATCTGGGTCCCCTTCTCTCTAGGCGTGGTCTTTGCCAACGGGGAGCGCTGGAAGCAGCTGCGACGGTTCTCCCTCACCGTCCTGAGGAATTTCGGGATGGGGAAGAAGACCATTGAGCAGAGGATCCAGGAGGAAGCTCAGTTCCTGCTGGAGGAATTCCGGAAGACCAATGGTGAGAGTGCTGTGAGCCACGCCCCCTGGGGGGAGGAGTTTCGGGGCTGCACATGCCCAGATGGGCTCCCTTTTGGAGGAGAGGGCAGTGGAGACTTGGGGCACACACAAACACGTCTGCCGGTGCTTCGGCCAACTCTCAGCAAAGTCTGCCTACTTCTTCTCTCTGTCTCCCAAGAACTAAATGCTGCACTTCCTTTTCACACTTGAGTCCCTAAGCTTTTTGGGCAGGGCTGTGCCTTCCAAAGCAGAGCCAGTTTGGTGTCGTGGTTAAGTGCGCGGACTCTACTCTGGGAGAACCGGGTTTGATTCCCCACTCCTCCACTCGCACCTGGCTGGATGACCTTGGGCAAGCCCTAGTTCCGATAAGAGCTGTTCCTGAAAAAGAGCCGTTCCTGTCAAGAGCTCTCTCAGCCCCACCCACCTCGCAGGGTGTCTGTGGTGGGGAGGGGAAGGGAAAGGAGACTGTAAGCCGCTCTGAGACACCTTTGGGTGGTGAAGGGCCATGGGGTATAAATCCAATCTCTTCTTCTCAAAAGCTCAGACCAGGAACAAAACTCTGTTGGTCTTAAAAGTGCCACGAGACTCAAACTGTGTTCCGGGCAAAATATAGGAAGAAAACGATCGACGTTTAAATATCTGGTGTTTTCTGCTGCAGCAACAACCCAGGAGGAGGTGACTGTCTCTAGTCCTCACCTGGAGATTGGCAACAATTGTCGCATTTTACAAGTTTAGATGTTTACTCTGTAGAGTATCTCTGTTCCCCCCCCACACTTTCTTATATTATGTTTATATTGTATGCTGGTTTTAAGACCGTAATCATAATAAAACTAAACTGGGTAGAATGTCAGCTGTGTGACATGTGGGGGTGGTCTCCAAAGTTTTTTTTTTTTTTAAACGCAAATGCCCTGTTGCTGCTGCACCGTATGACGTGAAAGACCTTTCTTTGCCCGAGACCCTGGAGAGCGGCTGCCAGTCCGAGTGGACAAGAGGGGACTGGACGGAGGGAGGGTCTGGGGTCAGCGGAAGGGAGTTCCAGGTGTTCGTTCTGTGTCCTCTTGTCTTCTCCTCTTCTTTCTTTTTAATATTTTTTTTATTTTTCATTTTACAAAGTACAATCATACATATCTTAGTATTTACATAGATAATATTCTTGAGTCTGTTATTTATTCTTTTCCTTTACCCATTTATATACCTTAGCCCATCTTTCTTGAAATACTTTATCATCTTTCCCTTGTAGTATTATACTTAATTTGTCCATTTCTGCTACCTCTAACAGTTTTATAGCCAGTTCTTTTCTCAGTGGTATTTTTTCTTGTTTCCAATACTTTGCTATTAGGATTCTTGCTGCCGTGAGAGTATAAGTTAGTACATATACATCATTTTCTTTATATTCCTTGGGGATTATATTTAACAGATAAATCTCTGGACACAGTTTCAGGTTAATATTTAACATTTTTCTTATTATATTCCTTATATTTTGCCAGAATTTACAGATTTTTCTACAATTCCACCACATATGGATAAATGTACCTACATTCCCTTTACATCTCCAACAGTTTTTATTTGGTGTTTTGTATGCTTTTGCTATCTTTTCTGGAGTCCAGTACCATCTATGGACTATTTTAAATATATTTTCTTTAAAGGTTAGCTATTTTGAATATATTTCCCTTGAAGGTTACAGCTCTCGTCAATTTCATTGCTTTCCATACTTTGATTTTCCCTAAATCTTTCGCCCAGTTACTCATACTACTATTTATTAGTTCCTCCTTTAAATATTGCTCTAATAGAAAGCTAAACACTTTTTGAATTAGCTTATCGTTTGAGGATAGCCATATTTTTTCTAAATCTGATTTTGATTTCAGGAATCCCGTTACTTTGCCTTTATTATATCTATCCTGTAATTGTGCTTGTTCCCACCAGGTCAAGTTTATATTTTTAACTTTTAAAAGTTCTATTGGTCTTAAATTATTGTTTTCATCCAGAAGGTCATCGTAAACTATAGCTTTTTCTTTAGTCAATAACTTGGGGTTGATGAAAGATTCTAAAGATGACACCCATCTTGGAGTTTTTGCGTAGTGTTTTTCTTTTATCTCTGTCCATGTTTTTATTAGTGCTGATCTGAATATATGGTTATGAAAATTTTTATGTGTCTTATCTTTTCTGTACTATAGATACGCATGCCAACCCATATATGAGTCATGGCCTTCCAGGTCCAGAATTCTCCAATCTTTTAATTGTATCCAGTCTTTGATCCAGCACATAGATGTCGCTTGGTAGTAGAGATGCCAGTTAGGTAGACCTAATCCTCCTTTTTCTTTTTTATCTTGCAGTATTTTACTTTAATTCGTGCTCTTTTTGGATACCATAAAAATTTCCTCGTAATTTTTTCTAGGTCTTTAAAATATTGGGTTTTTTTCAATATTGGTAAATTTTGTGCAAAGAATAAGAAACGGGGTAAGATATTCATTTTAATTGTTGATATTTTACCCATTAACGATAATTGCAGATCTTTCCACTTATCTAGGTCTCTTCTTATTTCCTCTTTTAATTTATTATAATTATTTTCTATCAACATACTATTTTTATTTGTTAGGGTTATTCCTAGATATTTGACTCTATTTGTAACTTGTATTCCTGTCATTTCTTGTAATTCATTTGCTATATTTTGTGTACAATTCTTCGTCAAGATTTTTGTTTTTTTCAGGTTCATTTTTAATCCTGCTATTTTCCTGTATTCCTGTACTTCCTTTAATAGGCTTGTTATTGATGATAGCGGTCTTTTTAGGATAAACACTAAATCATCAGCAAATGCTTGTAATTTGTATTCTTCATCTTTTATCTTCAGTCCTCTTATTTTTTCATTTCGTCTGACATTATCATTTAACGTTTCTAGCATGAAGATAAATAACAAAGGTGATAATGGGCATCCTTGCCTGGTACCCTTCTGTATCTCTATCATCTTTGTTATTTCTGCCTTGTCCTCTTCCAGAGAAGCCCTTCAGTCCCTCCTTCTTCTTGAGCCGCGCCGTCTCCAACGTCATCTGCTCCATTGTCTTTGGCGACCGCTTCGACTACCAAGACAAGGAATTCCAGGCCTTGCTGGAGATGATAAACAACAGTTTCCGGGAGATGAGCACCGCTTGGGCCCAGGTAATGCCTCCCCCCTCCCAGCCCAACACAGCTGCCAACTGGTGGAAGGACTCTCCTGGCTGAGACCGGAGCTGGCCCGCCTGGGGCCAGGTGCTGCTTGGCAGAGACCTGCTGCCCATTTCAAATCTCTGTGTGAAACTCATAGTCTGGCCTGTCTCTCCAGCCCCCTGCCCTGAGTCCCTCCGCCCCTTGC
>NW_015178884.1:0-3853 GCF_001447785.1 Gekko japonicus
ATCATTTCCCTTTACCACTAATAATCTTGAACGGAAATTACAATTGTATAAAATATATGCAAGAGGGTATTTAACACCAAATAGGCTATTCTTGTGTAAATTTAATTCTAGTCCATTATGTTGGAAAGGATGTAATCAAAAAGGGACGTTTATACATTGTTGGTGGGGATGTCCACAGGTGAATTGATTTTGGGTAGAAGTACTTCAAGAAATAGCAAAAATAACAGGTCAAAACCTTCCTAACACCCCAGAGTCGGTTTTATTAAACCAATGGCCTTTCTAAGCATTATCTAAACAATCCACTGAAATGATTACATTATTACTGTGGGCTGCAAAAACCATTATTGCACAAAAATGGAACCAAATAACTATACCAACAATAAAAAATTGGATTTCAAAGGTTTGGGATGTGATAGTAGCAGATAAAATAGCTACTCAAATAACAGTGGCACAAACTCCTACGAAACCTAATAATTTCTTAGAAAAGTGGTTTTCATATTTTGAATATGTTAATTCAAGTTCAAATAGATTATATACTATTCCAGATAGATATTTGAAAATTGTGCTTTATTAAAGCAAAACAAATATAAAGGTAACATTGGTTTATATTAAACTTGAATGAAGTTTTGCTGTAACAGTTGCAGTAAAAAGTTGGTTGAATTGTAAAATGTTTTATATATGATTGTAATAAAATTATAAATTGTTTTTGAATTTTTTTTAAAAAATGTTGTTTTTATCTTTTCCCCTGAGACCAGCCTGGGTGGGGAATTTGGGCTGCAGTGGGAGTAGGAGAAGAGAAACCAAAGGGATTTCTGTCCCTGGCTCTTATTTCAAACTACATGGGAGACCATATGGCTCTTATTTTAGACTGTGTGGTAGACCATAATTTTACAAGAGAAGTATGAGCCCTTAATTTATGCAGAAACCTGTTCATGCATGGGCACCTATATGCAAGAACAAGTATTACTATGTTTATGCTGCACTTGCAGAAATTAAACATAACCAGATGATCTTCCAGCAACACAGAGGTCATTTCGGGGGGAACGCGGGGGATCGCAGTTCCCCCGGGTGAGGTAGGGGGGGGCGGGGCACATGACGAAGCCCCACCTCCTGCTTCCGGCCGCCCCGCTTCCGGCCCTCATTCAGCCAGGAGGAGGCAGGAGAAGAGGGAGGGTAAGTTGCTTCCTCCCTGCCTCTCCCCACCCCTGCCTGCCTGGGGCCAGGGAGGGCCTTTGCGGGACTTCCTTGCACTCCCACCGGCCTTGCAGGTGCACCGCCGGGCTCCTCATGAGGCTCGGCAGTGGAGCTGCAAGGCCGGCGGCGGCGGCCAGGACCGTTGGGGGCGGTGTGTGTGGCCTTATGACACACTTCCGGTGATGTCAGGGTGTGTGGCATATGCTAATGAGTTATGCCGATTGCGTCCGCTAGCTCTTTTTCTAAGAAACGACCCCTGCAGCAACAGATGATTAAGAAACTTAATTTTTTAAAAGGGAAGATTGTGTATAGCAGGTCTGCTTTAGCTAAGTAAAACAGAAGTCCAGTAGCAATTTGATGACTAACAGCATTTATTCCAGCATGAGTTTATGTGATTGACAGATCATTTCTTCAGATGGTATGAAGAGGAAACCATATCCCATATTTTAAAAGAGAAAGTTACCAGAAGGGTGGGAAAGAAGTAGGGAGCAGAGAGAGGCTTTGTCTGAATCCTATGATAAATCTTTTAGGTGTTTTGCCCCAAAAGTAGAGAATCATCCCTGACGTTGCTGACACAATGACATCACTTCCAGAAGTGACATCATCCGAGGGATGCCTTTTTGGGGGTGTGGTTTCTCCCAATGGCCAGCTGGCTGGCAGTGGGCCCAAAGCCTGCAAAAGTGAGGGATCCCCCACCCCCACTTGTGGGCTGGCAAGCCTAGTGACAAGCAAGGCTTGAGGTGTCTTACATCATAGTAAAATAAAATTCAGTAGACAATCTTAAAAACAACAACAAAAATATATATCACAGTTTAAAATGAACTATATAAATCTCCTATTGAACATGTCTGCATCCAAAACAATAAAATGATCTGGTGGAAAATGTTCCCCAGTTGAGGAACTTCAGTGGCTAGTGCTAATCAATTAACTTTTTTGCACTTGGATTTCCATTTACCAGACTTCCATATTGCAGCCAGTTATGTGATGGGCGAGCAGTGTTTGTGTTCACCTGGCTGCAAAAAAAATGCATTTGTGTAGAACACTATGAGCATGCACATCACATACAGAAGCTTGACGATCACCAGTCACTTTAGAACACGGTGCAATGCACCAGTGTCTGACTTTTACCCTGAGGGGATTTCTCTTGAATGCTTAGCCCTAGTTGTCTTTAGGTGAAATCAGTTAACTGAATGCTAATTCAAACATTCAGAAAGGCTTGCAATGTAAGAACCAGGGCTCTAGTCGGGGGGGAGCTCTCAGGTACGGAGCTCCGGAAGAGAACCTCTAGGGGGCGGGGCGGTCACGTGGTGAAGCCCCGCCCCCTTCTTTACCCCGCCCTCTGCTTCGATCCTCATTCCGTTTGGGAACGAGGATGAAGCAGGAGGGTAAGTAGCCGGGCCTTCTGACACACTTCCGGTGATGTCAGGGGGCGTGGCATATGCAAATAAGTTATGCTAATGAGTTATGCTAATGAGCTCCGGCAGCTCTTTTTCTACAACAAGACCCCTGGTAAGAACTGTTGGCAGAGTTCAGGAAATAGTCTAATTCACACTTTGGAATGTGCTTTCAATGACTTTACTGCAACAGGATTTTTGCAAAAAGACAATAACTGACTGCGGGCCACTAATACAACAGAGAAGCCTTCAGAGCACAAGCACTAACATATACTAACACACAGCAGAGAGAGAAACAACAAGGGGTAGGCTAAATTACAAAAGAAAACATTCAATAAACCCCAAACAAAAGGGAATGCACCACAGCTCCCCTAGGGTACAAGAGGACTAAAGGACTCTATCCACAGTATTTATTTATTTATATTTTCGATTTATATACCACCCTTGACCCCGAAGGGTCTCAGAGCGGTTTACAGAGAAACTAGACATGAACATTTACATTAACTAGACTCTTAGCAGGCTGTTGCTTCTCCAACAAGAACTCTGTGCATATGGGAAAAACAATAAAACTTGAAATAATGCCACCTTATACCAGAAGCCCGTTATATGCAGTGCATATATGTATGCTCACAGCAACAATCTGAAACACACTAAACAATCCATCGTCTCAGTCAAGCATTGCATCAAAACAGTATTTATTCCAGTCCCTCAGACAGGGACTTTGACCGATTGGAGAATTTTCATATGCACAAAAGGGAACAATTTTGTTCAGTATCCTGCTCATGCTGTTCCCCTGCCACAGGACAATCAGGAGGGGGCAGTTGGGATTGTAGCTGGAGGCACAAGTCCCTGGATGGAAATCCCTTCCTCCTGCAGAAACCTTCTAATGACTCTAAACCTGGGACTCTGAACAGAAGGATACCCAACAGGCATCCTTGGATTACAGTACCTACCCAATGAAGTAAAGGAACAAAGCCAGAATGGTATCCCAAAATTGCCTACTGCAAAGGCCCAAAGGAGATACCACTGAGTGTTACCTGCAGCCTGCAGTTCAAGTCCAATGCACGGTTTCCTGCAGCCTATTCTGGATAATGATCTCTCTCTCACAGGGGGTGTCAGACCTTTTCTTGCTTACAGATAGCTCCCTAACCTAAAACAACTTCTCATGTATGAGCTATCTGGTAACAAATCTAGATGCCAACATTGCCTTCATATACACTCAAGTAATAAAGGACATAACAACAGAGGTCATTTCGGGGGGGATC
>NW_015178885.1:0-3595 GCF_001447785.1 Gekko japonicus
GTGTCCAATGCCACCTGTAAAACATCTTAAATATATTTCCCTTATATGTAATAGCTTTCATCATTTTAGATGCTCTCCATATTTTGTTCCGTTTCTCCATTTCTATATTGTGCCCTATGTCTCTTATCCACAAAGTCATTGCTGGCTTAATTGTTTCTTCTTCTGAGATCTGATGAGATCAGGCTAACCTGGGCCATTAAGGTAAGAGGTGGAGGTGGTTTGCCACATTGCCTGCCTCTGCGTAGCAACCCTGGGCTTCCTTGGTGGTCTCCCATCCAAGTCCTGACTGGGACTGATCTTGCTTAGCTTCCGAGATCTGATGAGACTGGGCCAACCTGGGCACTCCAGCTCAAGGCAAGAGACCAACAGAGGTGGTGTCTGGCGTTGCCTGCCTCTGCGTAGCAACCATGGGCTTCCTCGGCGGTCTCCCATCCAAGTACTTAGCTTCTGAGGTCTCATGAGACTGGGCACGCCTGGGCCGTTCAGGTGATGTTGTGTATTAATAGCCCTTTTCTGTTTTAAAAAAATCATTCCCGATGCAATTGTTACAAAACTGCAAGGTCCCAATCACAGAATATAGCTGAGCGGTTTTCTGGGTGGAACAGATTCTGAATGGACGTGGTGCATTCTTTAATCTTCTTTTCTTGTCCCTCTGCTTCCCTGCAAACAGGAGTATAACGGCCCCGGCCAGACGTGCCGGAAAACGCGCGCGCGCGGGGGGGAAGCGTGGGTATTTGCGCCGTCGCATTCTGATGTGCTATTATGCGATCAGATGCGACGGCGGCTTCCCCGCAGCAACGAGGACGGCGGGGAAGGAAGCCGCGCGCCGGCACAATCACACGGGGAGGCTTCCGTAGGCGGCCCGTGGCAAAGCGTTTGCTAGTACATGCGGTGTGCTAGTTTTTTACTGCGTGGCTTCGGCGGCTGTTGAATCTCCAAAGTCTCCAAAATAAATCCACATTTAAAGGTTAAAGCAAAATTTATTCCAAAGCGTTTGAAAGAAACAGGAACACTAGAATTGTTAGGAATGGACACAGACCCCCAAAGGGTAACATAATAAAGGAACTTTGAACCAAACTATAACCAATAGATCCCTTTCCCGCCGGCGCGAATAAGGAAGGCACTGACAGGTAATTGCATGGGAATGTAACGGTTTGCCTTTCTCAAAACAGGCCCTTGGTTCACAGGCAAAAGATACCACTAACAAGCGAGCAGATAACAGGGCTTCGTCTTCCCACTCCAGCTGGGTAACCTTGAGCTGTTACAGGCACGTAAAAAAACACGAATGTGAAGAATACAACAGAAAAGGCAAAGGGGGAAGGGAACACACTCAGGGAACCAGAACTCTCAATGGCAGGGCAAATGCTCCAACGTTAAGCTAACCTCGTTTTGAGGCCGATGCATCATCTCCCAGGCCAATCTGTTTGTACAGCCCAAGAGGTATTGTTTACCGGGAAGTGATATCCCATTATGTTCAATGGGGCTTACTTCCATGCCAGCAGGTGGATTGGCTGCACCTCAGAGCACCTAAGCATGTATCCTTGGAAGCAAGGGCCACTGATTTCAGTGGTGTTTGCCTCCAAGTAAGTGCAAACGGAGTTGCTGGCTTAAGGACCCTTTCTATTCGCGTGGCATTCAAAGGAATTCGAAACTGTTTCTTTAGCTTTACTTCTAGAAGCCAGACTAATGAAACCCCTTCCCCCGATTACTTTAAGTCACAAGCAAAGATCTATGATGACATGAATACATGAAGCTGCCTTATACAGAATCAGACCCTTGGTTTATTAAGATCCGTATTGTCTTCTCAGATGGGCAGCAACTCTCCAGGGTCTCAGGCGGAGGTCTTTCCCATCACCTATTGCTTGGTCCTTTTAACTGGAGATGCCGGGGATTGAACCTGGGACCTTCTGCATGCCAAGCAGAGGCTCTTCCACTGAGCCACAGCCCCTCTTTACAGCTCTCCAGGGTCTCAGGCGGAGGTCTTTCCCATCACCTCCTGCCTGGTCCTTTGAACTGGAGATGCCGGGGATTGAACCTGGGACCTCCTGCATGCCAAGTAGATGCTCTGAAACCAAGCCATCACCTGCTGCCTGGTCCTTTTAACTGGAAATGCGGGGAATTGAACCTGGGACCTTCTGCCTGTCAAGCAGATGCTCTGCCTCTGAGCCACAGCCCCTCTCCATGACTATCCAGGGTCTCAGGCGGAGGTCTTTCATATCACCTCCTACCTGGTCCTTTTAACTGGAAATGCGGGGAATTGAACCTGTGACCTTCTGCATGCCAAGCAGATGCTCTGCCTTTGGGCCACAGCCCCTCTCCTTGACTATCCAGGGTCTCAGGCGGAGGTCTTTCCCATCACCTCCTGCCTGATCCTTTTAACTGGAGATGCCGGGGATTGAACCTGGGACCTTCTGCATGCCAAGCAGATGTTCTACCACTGAGCCATGGCCCCTCCCCATCCTTGGTCCATTAAGTTTAATATTGTCTACTCAGACTGGCAGTGGCTCTCCAGAGTCTCAGGCAGAGATCTTTCACATCACCTCCTGCCTGGTCCTTATAAACCGGAGATGCCGGGGATTGAACCTGGGACCTTCCGCATGCCAAACGCATGCTCTGTCACTGAGCCATGGCCGCTCCCTGGGGAAAGCTGCTGTATGAGTGGATAACTAAAAGTGCCGTCCTGTGCTGAGTCACTCCCATCTTAAACCATGGATTTCAGTGGGATTCGATTGGACTTTCCTTGCATAGGATTGCATGGCCATGGCTGGAGCAGAGAAGCCAAGCCACCACCTTCCCTGCAGACCCACACAATGAAAAGGGCAGGGGGGGGGATCAAGAGCGTCTTGGACCTGGTCCAGAGAAAGGTTCAGCCCAGATTCAGTGGGGGTTTATTTTCAAGTAAGCGTGCATTGGATCGTGGCCAGGGGCATGCTTCAGTCCTGCGGAAAACGAGTAGGACAAGTTTAGGTGTGAAGAACCAGCCGCTCCCGGGCTTAAGAGCGACTGTCTTTTCTCTGGACCCGAGACAAGAATGATTTTGTCCTGCAAGGTTAGGAGAAGTTGGCTTGGGGAAGCAGGCCTGAAATTTCTTATAGGGCAGCAGGCTCATGCAGAGGTACTTCGGTCATTGAAATCAGCTAGCCTGAAGTGCAGGGATGTGGAGTTATTAACGCTGCATAGAAGGGGGGAATTGGTGCTACTTAGGGCAGGAGTAGAGATGTCAAGGCCCAGGGGGAAAAAAACCCTGGAAAAATAAGGGGGGAAAGAGGCCTCCTCCCTTTATTTCCAAGGCCTTTCTCCCAGGTTTCTGATGGAAAAATTGGAAAGTCTGGAGTGTAAAGAAATAAAACTCCTATGAAATATATAGAAATGAGTGAAATGCTTTTAAAGACAAGGTGGGCATGCTGTAGACATATCCACGATGCATTTCTGCACCTTGAACCTAGAGTTCCTGATGCATTTCTGCGCCCAGAACCAATGTTCCCTCCAAGCTGTGAAGTCTTGGGAGCAAAAATTCTTTGTGAGCTACTGGCATTAAAGTTGTGAGCGGGGCCGGCCCTAGCACTAGGCCTGTGTTGGATCCCCAAGCATCGAG
>NW_015178886.1:0-4183 GCF_001447785.1 Gekko japonicus
ATGCTAAGTGTTGCTGCAGTTGTTAATGAGTTGTTAGGTGGTTTGAATTTTGGCATTTGGAATCAGAATTGGAGAAAATGTTGTTTGCATATGTAGAACAAAGCTGCAACTCTTTGTTTTTCTGGGAGATCCAGTTTGTCTTGATATGCCTTGAGTATTTCTGAAATATGCAAATAAACCCACAGAGATACAGCCAACTAATACATTAAAAACAATCAGATTTGTTTATCGCCTCTACAGTCTATCGCTGTGATTCCCCAGTGTGGTGCTCACTGGCATCGTACCTGACACCCACTTGCATGCAGCAGAAGGTGTTTCAGAATTGCCCAGGAAGTGTCACTTTTGTGTCAGCATTAACACCAGTGCAGAATGATCTGCATCCTTTGTAGGAGGATACATGGCATGGATGGAGCCTCCCAAAATTTTGATTTGGCCTCCTTGTGGCTAGATGACCACACTTCTGGTAACGTGGGGGTGTGGTCTAATAAGCCAAAATGCAGGCCTCGGATCGGGCCGGAGCGCACCGGTACGTTGCTCTGGGAGAGAGGCACGGGGGCAGGGTGGTCACATGGCGAAGCCCCGCCCCCCGCCCTGAAACCTGTTCCCGTCGCCCCTTCGCAGCTCAGATGATCAGGGATGGTCATCGGGACTGTGAGCAAACACGCGTCTGCATATGTGTGTGTGTGTTGGGGGGGGATCTAAGTCAATGGAGGCGGTTAGGAGGAAGCCTCAACGTCCGTACTTTTTTTTTTGTTCGCTGTGCGCATGTTTTGGCGTGCACACGACCGCCCTGTTTGCAAGCAACGTGTGCACGCGAAAGCATGTGCGCGGCAAGGGGAAAACAGCAAGGGAGGGCGGGGAACACTGTTTTAATAAACCGTCGCTGGAAACGGTCCGCCCCTGCTCCCGATCCATCACGTGGTGCAAACCGCAGCTCTTCTCAAAAACACGCAAACGCGTGTGTTGCAAAAGTGGGCGAAGCCGGTCTTTGCATGGCCCGTAGGAATCGCTCCCACGTCTCTGTTTCACTCCTTCTGGCCCCTCCCTTCTCCGAGGTCGCAGGATCTCCTCCGGCTCTCCTCCCTCGCTTCTATGCTGCTCGCTCTGGCCCCTCCCTTCTCCGAGGTCGCTCTCCTTCTGCCCCCCCCCTTCATTGGGACTTTGTGGGGAAAGGATGCACGCACCGCAGTCTAGGTGTCCTTAAAGGCATCTGAAGTAAGGCTTACTTCCGAGTAAGTGCGCTTAGGATCGGAAAGTCCTCATGGCTGTGGCTCTTCAGAGCACAGGAGCAAGGCCACACTTGAAAAGTTGGCAACCAGGTGGTATAAGTGCAGAAGCAGGGACATGTTTAAAAAGCTGGCAACCAAGTGTTGAGAGCATGCTAGCATTTAAAAAGTTTGCACACAATTGTTAAGAGCACAGGAGCAGGGACAAAAACGTTGGCAAGCAAGTGTTAAGAGCATGTGAGCTGGGCACATTTAAACAGCTGGCAAGCAAGTGTTCAGAGCGCAGGAGAAGAGACTGGATTTATACCCCGTCCTTCACTACCCAACGGAGTCTTGGAGTGGCTTACCATCTCCTCTCCCTTCCCCTCCCCACAACAGACACCCCTGTGAGCAATGCTCCCTCTAAGCTGTGGAGTCTTGTGATCAAAAATTCTACTTAGTGAACAACTGGCATTAAAGTTGTGAGCGAGCGATCGGGCTACTGCATAAATTAGTTTGCTCTGGAGCCCTCCTTCCCAGGCTAAGACAAAAAATGTGTAAGCCGGAGGCTAAAAAACTGTGAGCTAGCTCACACTAACTCAGAGGGAACACTGCCTGTGAGGTAGGTGGGACTGAAAGAGCTCTTTCGAGAGCTGCCCTTGAGAGAACAGCTCTGAGAGAACTTGAACCCAGTGTTCCCTCTAAGCTGAGGTAGTGTGAGCTAGCTCACAGTTTTTTAGCCTCTGGCTCACACATTTTTGCCTTCGCTCAGGAAGGGTGGCTCCAGAGCAAACTAATTTATGCAGTAGCCAAATCGCTCGCCCACAACTTTTAATGCCAGCAGCTCACAAAGTAGAATTTTTCTCACAAGACTCCACAGCTTAGAAGGCACATTGCGTGCGACTGACCCAAGGTCACACCAGCAGCTGCATGTGGGGGAGTGAGGAATCAAACCCGGCTCTTCCTGATTAGAGTCCACACTCCTAACCACTACACCGAACTGGCTCCCAGGAGCAGACACGTTTTAGTAATTGGTGGGCAACTTTTGAATCGTGTTCTAGCCCAGGCTAACCAGTCCCATCCGATCTCAGCAGCAGGGTCAGCAATGTCAAGAGCACAGGAGCAGGGCCACATTTTAAAAGCTGTCAACCAAGGATCCCCAAAAGATATTTTCCCTCTAAGCTGTGAGGTCTTGTGAGCAGAAATTCTACTTTGTGAGCTACTGGCATTAAAGTTGTGAGCCAGCAATTTGGCTGCTGCATCAATTAGTTTGCTCTGGAGCCCTCCTTCCTGAGCGGAGACAAAAAATGTGAGAGCCGGAGGCTAAAAAACTGTGAGCTAGCTCACACTCACTCAGCTTAGAGGGAACACCGATTTCCAACTCCCCCCCCACACACACACACATGCATTGTGAGCTCATGTGGCAAAGTGGTTAAGAGTGTCAGACTAGATCCGAGAGGCTCAGGTTCGAATCCCCACTTTGCCACGGAAGCTTGTTGGGTGACCCTGGGCCAGTCAGACACTCTCTCAGCCTAGCCTACCTCACAGGGTTCTCATGAGGATAACAAGGAGGAGAGAAGAATGATGCAGGAAAGAAATACAGAATAAATGCAGTGTGGCTTTCACCCAGTTCTCTCTCAGGCAGTTAGTCTATTATTTCTGGACTTGTACACAGGGGTTGGAGGGTTGGCAACCCTGCCTGTACATGATACACTCACTGTCAGGATGAAAACCTAGCTTTTTCCCTGACGGCCAACTGTTCTATAAGCAGAATAGTAAAAAGCCCAATAGCCCCTTTAAGACTAACAATCTTTATTGCTGCACAAGCTTTCAAGCAACACGGCTCTCTTCATCAGATGTGTGGAGGGTACAAAGAAACTGGCCAGAGATATATAGGGGGCGAGGGGGGGGGGGAGAGGAAGCTTTGCATCTACATGACACTTTTGGCATCCCCCCCCCCCACCTATGTATCTCTGGCAAGTTTCTTCGTACCCTCCACGCATCTGACGAAGAGAGCTGTGTTTCTCGAAAGCTGGTGCGACAATAAAGTTTGTTAGCCTTGAAGGGGCTACTGGCCTTTTTACTGCTGTGTAGCAACGGACTAACAACTCCTCTGGATCTAGTCTAAAAGCAGGGGATTCTCCCCCCCCCCCGGGGCAATGGGACGAACAGCCCATCTTTTCAGTCCTCCCCCCTCCAACACCCCTTGCCATCTGAAGGGGTACCAATCATTTCATGAAGTAAAATACCAAGAATAGCCAAGAAGACATCACTTCCGGTGATGTCAGGGGGTGTGGCATATGCGAATGAGTTATGCTAATGAGCTCCTGCAGCTCTTTTTCTACGAAAAGACCCCTGCTAATACGCTGCACTGTTAGGGGTGTGTCCTAATATGCTGATGAGTTCCTGCTGGGCTTTTTCTACAAAAAGAGCCCTGCCAATGCTTATATCCCCACGTCTTGGTGTATCACATCAGTGCTGATATCTCCACCCATCAGCCTATCACACCTAACCCAATCACGCCTGCTATTGCCATTCGGCATAAGAAAGCATGTTTATAAAGTTTATATCTCTGGTACCTTGTGTTCCATTTTATGGCACACATGGCCCCAGCCCGACAAAGTGACCTTTCTGTCAGATCTGGCCCTTGTAGCAAATGAGTTTGACACTTCCGCCACACAGGGAGAGTCTCCTGCAGAGGGGCCCCCTTTCAGTGCCTCGCCTCAGCTCTCTGCCCCAAGCAAGGATGCTGCTGCAGAGACCCTCAGGGCTTTGCAGAGAGGAATGCAGGAGACCCCACCCACCCAAGCTCCTCCAGTGTCCTGGACAGGGAGGCTCTGGGGCCCTTTTGGGGGGGGTGCCTCTCCCCAGCCTCCCCCATCCCCTTGCAAGGAGCTCCATCAGGGGTCTTCTTCATTCCAGCCTCCCCCGGCAGTCGTCCCCCCACCTCCGAATTCCTGAACCCCTCCATCCCCAAA
>NW_015178887.1:0-3386 GCF_001447785.1 Gekko japonicus
GGAGCTGAAGGCATTTAAAGGTGTTGTGGTCTCTTTAAACGTGTTCATGAGCTGCAACTTCACCCAGAACAGCATTTAAAGGGAGTTCACTCTCTTTAAATGCCGTTTAACTGCAGCTATCCTGTTTTCCCGGATAATCCTGATTTTTTTCAGGATTATCTGGGATTGGCTATGCTCAATAGCCAAAAATACACCCCCCTCTATATCCGGCTGAAAGAACAGCCGATAAATACCGATAAGGTATTTTCCGGCTATTTTTTCAGCTTGTATACAGCCAAATGCAGACCTCTAGTACAAACAGGCTCTTAAAGCAAATTCCAGAGGGGTAGCCATGTTACGACTACAGCAGCAACACAAAACAAGTCCAGTAGAACTTACAGAGGGGAAAGCCTCCAAGGTACCATTATTTTTAAAGGAAAACAAATCAGAACAGAACCTGTTTTCAGTTGTCTTTTTGTGTTTGTTACAGCTTCGTCAGTGTAAAGAACCCATTATTTTTATACTCTTGAAAAGCTACGTACAATTATCATCTGCACCAAAACACTTTCACCACCCATATATTTGAGAACCGATGACAATGTTTACTTCACAAGCACATACTACTGAAGGGGGCGTGTGCAAAAATGACAGAGAGAAATGTTTCTTGACTACTTATTTTTCCCCACAATTTAAAAAAGGCAACAAGGCACACTCCAACTGTCCCTATTTCATCTGTATGTGTCTTTAGAGAACCCCTTCTTAAACAATTTAATATTCTCTTGCAAATGCACTTCTGCACTTTACTGTCATTCGTAAGCTTTCAGCCCTTCATCTGAATCTGTGGGAAGTTAAACCACAGAAGCAGGGGGATGGACGTACTGTGAAAAAGCCTGTACATGCACACACATGAACACCAAGACCATATAGAGCGGGCATTTCCCAACCTGTGGGCCACGAAGCCTGGAAAACTGGGTTCTAGGCTTTTACAGTTTTATTGACTGCACATGTTTTTTCTTTTCAGCAGGTCACACCACCAAGTAGATTTGCACTTGTGGATCACCATCAGTGATCTAGAGCACAGTATCCCTGCAGCCAGTGAAGTTCACTTAGAAATGAAGCATGAAGACATATTGCAAGACCCTTTGTTCTGTTCTCTAAATTACACAACAACAAACCAAACTCTTTCTTGGTTATCTAAACTGAGGGCATTGGTGAAGTGCTTGCATTATATCCTTCCACGAGGGAATCTCAAGGTAACATAGCTGGTATCCTATAGTAAATACAACCAGAAACACTGCAGTAAGCATTCTTTAATCTGTTTTAAAACAGAAAAACTGATGGTCAGTCCGTATATTAGGCCATCAGCTTCAGAAGTCAGGCTATGGTGGTAGAGGAAAGTGCTGCCAAGTTACACCTGACTTACAACACAGAAATTCTCAAGGCAAGCAACAAGCAGAGGTGGTTTGCCATTGCCTGCCTCCTTGTAGCAACCCTGGACTTCCCTGGTTGTCCCTCATACAAGTACTGACCAGGGCCAACCCTACTTAGCTTCCAAGATCTGATGGGCTCAGGCTAGCCAGGTCATGGCAGGACAGACTATAGCAGAGCAAACTAAACGCAGAGTGTCTAGCAAGAGGGAACTGGATAAACATATGGAGCAGAGGTCCATCAGTGGCTATTAGCCACAAGGTATAGATAGGAGCTCTCAGTCTGGGGCAAGTGATGCTCTGTATTCTTGGTGCTTGGGGGGGGGCAACAGTGGGAGGGCTTCTAGTGTCCTGGTCCCACTGCTGGACCTCCTGATGGCAACCTGGTATTTTTCGCCACTGTGTGACAGAGTGTTGGACTGGATGGGTCACTGGCCTGATCCAACATTGGCTTCTATGGCAGGCCATAGTTCTGATAAGAGCTGTTCTTAAAAAAAGAGCAGTTTCTGTCAAGAGCTCTCTCAGCCCCACCTACCTCACAGGGTGTCTGCTGTGGGGAGGGGAAGGGAAAGGAGTTTGTAAGCCGCTCTGAGACACCTTTTTGGTAGTGAAGAGCGGGGTATAAATCCAATCTCTTCTTCTTCTCTTATGTTCTTATGTTTAACTGCTGGCCTGCATGGCACTCAATGGGAATCATTACAGCCAAGAGTACAGAAACAGAATTCCACATATAGATTAGAAATAACTAAGAAAATGTTTAGTAAGGCTTACCATTTTAAAACTATTACAAATCTGGACGGAAATATTCAGACAGAATACACTACAGGCAAAGTAGGGAAGATTTTTTTAAAAGTATTTACACATTCATATTCTGCTTTGCCCGCCCACCTGGATAGCCCAGACTAGCTGAATCTCATCACGTCTTGGCAGCTAAACAGGGTTGGCCCTGGACAGACCTTGGATGAGAGACCCCCAAAGAAGTCCAGAGTTGCTATGCCCAGCCAGGCAATGGTAAACCATCTCTGAACATCTCTAGCCTTGAAAACACTATGCGGTCACCATAAGTCGGCTGCAACTTGATGTCATTCTCCGTCACTCACAACTCAGAACTGTAAACGGAGGGGGGGGACACCCCCCAAAAATGAAGTTCACAGAAATTAAAATTAATGTGAGTAGCCACGTATTCAATGGAAATAACCGCCCCTCCCTGATAGAGCTCAACAATAGGGACTACCCTCACCTCCTCCACAGCACTGGGACCATAGCAAGAAATGCCTCCCCTTTGCTACTATCACCTAATCTGATGCAAAGACAGTATATCCTGATCTGGGCTTTCTGATTAGACAAGAATTGGAAGGAAGGGTAATGGAGAAAATTAGTAAATCTGCAGGGGGCTAAGCCTTTTCTTGCTGAATTTTCTATGTCTTACGTATGTATCCATCTATTGTACTTAGATGGTTGGAAACTCCAGCCCTAAACTGAATGCAAAAGGAAACTTTAGGAGTAAACTGCTTCCCTAAAGGGTACGTCTGTGGGCATAAACGTTCTTTTATTTTATTTCTGCTCAACACAGAATAATGAATACCTTCAGACTGTTTAGTGTTTCCTTTTCTGTAGATTCCTCAGAAATACAGAGCCTTTCCCCCAGTGAGAGGAATGGTTCTTGATTCAAGACGCAGATCTAGATGAGCTGGCAAACTCTAAGCACCATTTACCTGAAGGTACCTTTTGGCTGCAGAGATCTGGCAACACTAACCATAAAAAAGAGTTAAAAACTACACGCAAATGGTAATAAGTAAAATAGGCAGAGGCATCTTATTACTTTCGTTTCTCAGACAGGAAGACACAAAGGGCGAGTGGGTGTCAACATGGCAAATGAGGTTCAATGTGGGTAAGTGTAAGGTAATGCACTTTGGAGCCAAAAATCCTAACCATAACTATACACTGATGGTGGTAACTGACCAGGAGAATGATCTTGGA
>NW_015178888.1:0-3471 GCF_001447785.1 Gekko japonicus
AGCCATTTAGCCAATAGGAAGCTGTCGCCGGGTGAGATCTCTAAATTGCAAGCTGTCATCCGCTTGAGATGACAGTTCGCAGCTGCTGCAAGGTAATCACTTCTGCCGGCCTAAGCAACAACTCTGATAACAAGCCGGCAGGTTGGGGTGAGGACTTCAATAGTCAAGGAATCTGACACTTAGGCAGAAAGACTCTCTTAAAGGAGACCAGTTTCTTGACACGGAGTTAGAAGGGATCCTAGAGGTCACCTACTCCAACCCCCTTGCTCAGCATGGAAATTAGTCAACTACAGCACCCCACTCTGCTTAAAGGAGTGCACGCCTTTAAAACTATTTTGAAATGATTGAAAACAGCATTTACAGGAGAAACTCTTTTAGGGCTGTGCCTTTAAGAAAGGGGGCGGAGCCCCCAAATGCCCCACCATAGCTGTGGGCCTGCACGTGCCCTTGGAATCATGTGGTGCGGCTCTCCTGGACTCTTCCACTTCAGTCTGCAAGTGGGGGGAGGGCAATCACATTTTTAAAGCATCACTCCTGGAAACATCTCCTTTTATATAGAAATATGTCCAAAAGAGAGAAACGAGTGTTTCTTTGCGGTTCTTCCTTTCTTCCCAAGGGTATGGGCGGCCAGCACTACTACTTCGGCTTTTGGATCGACAGCGACTACGGGAAAGGGCACAGCAGAGCCAAGCCCCGCTGCATCACATACAACAGCCCACAGCTGTCGGCTCAGGAGGACTTCACGCTGGATGCCCTGGAGGTGTGGGCAGTGGGGGACCCTCCGGAAAGCGACACCACCGTGAGTGACCACAGCAGTCATGGGTGCCCTGGGGAACCTCGCCTAACCCTGGCCAGCATTTGTACAGCACCATGTGCTGTACAAATAGCAGTTTGAAAGCAAGAAATTGCAAGTAGATAAATAGGTACCACTTCGGTGGGAAGGGAACAGCATTCCGTGTGCCTTGGTGTTTAGTCATGCCGGCCACATGACCACGGAAACGTCTTCGGACAGCGCTGGCTCTTCGGCTTTGAAACGGAGATGAGCACCGCAACCCTAGGGTCGGACTCGACTGGCTTTCGAGCAAGGGAACCTTTACCTTATATGCATCCCCAAACCAGCATGTTGAGAGCCAGTTTGGTGTAGTGGTTAAGTGCGCGGACTCTAATCTGGGAGAACCGGGTTTGATTCCCCACTCCTCCACTTGCAGCTGCTGGATGACCTTGGGCAAGCCGTAGTTCTAATAAGAGCTGTTCTTGAAAAAAGAGCAGTTTCTGTCAAGAGCTCTCTCAGCCCCACCTACCTCCCAGGGTGTCTGTTGTGGGGAAGGGAAGGGAAAGGAGTTTGTAAGCCGCTCTGAGACACCTTTGGGTAGTGAAGGGTGGGGTATAAATCCAATCTCTTCTTCTTCTTCTTCTGGCTGGATGACCTAGGGAAAGCCGTAGTTCTGATAAGAGCTGTCCTTGAAAAAGAGCAGTTTCTGTCAGAGCTCTCTCAGCCCCACCTACCTCGCAGGGTGCCTATTGTGGGGAGGAGAAGGGAAAGGAGTTTGTAAGCCGCTCTGAGACACCTTTGGGTAGTGAAGGGCGGGGTATAAATCCAATCTCTTCTTCTTCTTCTTCATGTTTGTAGACAAAACAACTCTGAACTTGCAAGTTCCCTTTGTCGCAAATGCTTTGAACTGGAGGGGGGAACCTAACAGATAATTGGCTCCGTTTTCTGTTCTGTTGGATTCGGAACCCCAGAAAAATAGCAGAGCGCTCAAAGGCTTTAACACAGCAGAGCTGGGGGGGGGGGCACAGACTTACAAAGTCACACGGAGTCGGCAGTCAGTTCTAAAAACTAAGAAGCAACTTTTATTAAGGGAAATGCATGCTTGAGAGTGCAGGTAAGAGGTAGATATAGATCACCTATTCTGACTAATTAGATGGTGTTGGACACAGGTCCAGCCTCCATGGTGCAAGATGGAGATCAAGCACCTTCTTTGGGTGCGTGCGAGAGAGAGAGAGAGAGAGAGAGCGGAAGCAGAGGAAATTGCCCCTAAGAGTAGCAGTCTACTTCAAAGGAAAGGATCAGACAGCAGGAAGGAAAGGATGCTCTCTGTGTTCTGTCCTCTCTATCTGCCTAAACTCTTTGGTGCCATCTTCTCAAGTTTGAGACAGGAGACAGCGCCAAGTCCTCCACTTCTAACATGTTCATGCTTGCCACAGTTTTCTCAGAGCTGTTCTCTCACGAGCAGTTGGGTGGATTCCCTGGACTTGGTACTGCCAGGGAACCACGGGAAAACAGCCGAGCGCTCAAAGGCTTTAACACAGCAGAGCTCGGGGCTAGGGGTGGCCACAGACTTACGAAGTCACATGGAGTCAGAGGTCAGTTCTAAAAACTAATAAGCAACTTTTATTAATGGAAATGCATGCTTGAGAGTGCAGGTAAGAGGTAAGTATAGATCACCTATTCTAACTGACTAGATGGTGTTGGACACAGGTGCAGCCTCCATGGTGCAAGATGAGTATGGAAGTGCTGTCAAGTCACAGCGAACCACAACCCTGTAGGATTTTCGAGGCAAGAGACGGACAGAGGTGGTTCGCCACTGCCTGCCCCTGCGTCGCAACCCTGGACTACCTTATAGAATCATAGAATGTTAGAGTTGGAAGGGACCTTGCAGGTCATCTAGTCCAACCCCCTGCACTCTGCAGGAGCGTAGCTGAAAGCCCTACAACATACCTGAAAAATGTTGGAAGGAGGGAGGGAAGGAACCTACTCGAGGTGGCTCAGATGGTAAAACCGTGGCATAAAAAGAAGCCTTAAGTTATCTTTGCCTAGGTGCACTTTTGGAAAAATTCAGTTTCTAGCCATTCTGTTCCCAGAAGCCAAGGGTGAACGATGCTTCAGAATGTGTGAGCTCAGAGCTTCAGGAACCAGGACCCAATGGCCTGAGGGCACCCTCCCTGACATGTCTTGCGCCTTTCTGGGGTCTTGGGACCTGGCAGCCGCCAACTCCCCCCCCACACACACCCTCACATTGTTTTACAGACAACAAAAATATTTTTTTTAAATAATCCATTTATTAAAATTTTAGACAGACAAACAAAAAATAAGGACATATAATTATTATGGCACATCAGCTCCCAAGTTTGGGTTAATACATTATCCATGCATTCTCCATTCGGAAAAGTCAATACATATTCTTTTGGTACCATAATCTATTGATCTTTCCCCCTCTCATAACAAATATCACGTATTACAGGATTCTTTAAATTACTACAACAAATAAATTTATATAAACAAAAAGATTTCTTGAGGCTGTGATGGACCAGCCGTGTGCGGCCACCAGACCGCGTTTGGCTTAGTGGCATGCCGGCCGAAGTTAGCAAAGTCATTTCGAAGTGCCGAATAACTGCAATCCTATGCGGACTTACTCCAGCCCAATCCCAGTGAAATCAGTAAGTCTAGATTGGAGTAACTCTGCATAG
>NW_015178889.1:0-3903 GCF_001447785.1 Gekko japonicus
TCAATATCTCACTATCACCCAACACATCTCACCGTGACCGAAGACACAAAAACCTTAGAGGGCGGAGGCCGTGAACGGGGTGAGCTTCAGGAGACAGTGAGGTTCCTGGCAGAGTCTGATGTGCCACTCCCATTCCCGTCCTTCCCGATTCTGCTTGCTGTTCACACAGATGTGAGCTGCACATCCATGTGGTGGGGCTAAGTTTGAGTGTGTGCGCGTGATCATGGACAAAGGTGCATTGCTTCAGCAAAACCAGCAGCCAGACTTTCCTCAGAAGAGATGGAACGAACCCTCTCTAAGGTGAAATGAAGCGCGAGGAGGAGTACCATTTACACAGGGACGGATGAAGGCTCACTGGTGCCCGAAGCACTGACCAATCTTGGTGCCCCCCCTCCTTTCCACACTGACCCCAGTCCGTTTTAGTTGTTGACCTGTCTGACCAGATAGACAATGCAGGTTGCAACAATACAAAAATTTATTCATACCCAGAGTGAACAAATTTATGCAGTAGCCCAATCGCTCGCTCACAACTTCAATGCCAGTAGCTCACAAAGCAGAATTATTGCTCACCGGACTCCACAGCTTAGAGGGAACATTGGACTTGGTGCCCCCCCCCCTTCCACACTGACCCCCAGCCCATTTTAGTGGTCGACCTGTGTGACCAGGTATACAATGCAGGTGGCAGCAATACAAAAATGTATTCATAGGATGACACCATAGACTGTGCAAACTAAGCCAAGCTTGGGCTACACGAAGTTCTACAAAACCCCAATACGACATCTATTTTAATATTTCACAAGTTGGATGTATAACAGTTCCAATCCTCGTGACCTGAAAGGCATTTTCCTGCATTTTCGCAAAATCACTGGTAACATCCTCAAAATCAATACCTTCAGCATGGGGCTGGAATTAAAAAGGGGCAGAGAGGGTCATTGAGATGACTGTCATGACAACTGCATTTGGCGCCATCATTTTACTTTTAAACACAGCCTAGGAAGCTGCACCTCGCCAACAAAAAAACAGAAGATAACCGGGTGCAGCATGATCAATCTGCACTAGTTTCATCAATATTTTTTTTTACAAATCTTCATTCGTTTCTTTTTCCTTTTCACCCTTTTCCCAACTTTGTGGTGCCCCCTTTGGCCCTGGTGCCCTAGTCTGCTTCATGGTTAATCCGGCCATGCATGTGGGATTTGAGGTGGGGGGGGACCCGGGCTCCCACCCCCAGCTCAGCCCTAGGTAGCCAGCTCCTCCTGCTCAGTTTTTCCTCCCTCACAAAGCTGTTGTTGTTGAAGATATCTGTGGTCCAAGCCTTTGTGGGGTGCTGTTGGAGTTTTAAGTTGCTTACACTTCAACCATTACAGAGTTAAATGTTGTTTGTTAGGAAACAGGATGTTATGTTACATAATGTATTCTACAGCAGGATAGTTTGTGGGAGTTGTTTATCCTAATGAAGTGACCTGTAACCTTTGTATTGATCAACTAACAACTTGTTTGAGGAAATGCTTTGATCTAACATTCATGTATTCACAAGGTTTATGGCCCTTTGTGTGAACCAAAGCGGTAGTTCTCTTCTAGAAGCCAAGACAGATAGAAAGGTGTAGCTGTTAGCATATATTACTGAGAGTAACTGCAAGTATGTAACCTTTTCATTTTATTTCTTTTATCCAAAGTACCTTACCCATGTTTTATTTTGTTTTATAGTAAAGATATTTTTCTTTTACTAATGTGGCTCTTGTGTTTGCAATACGACCATCGATCTTGAATCTCAGAATCACAACAGGTGCTCCGAGCACCTTGGAGGGCAGAGGAGATACAGATGGGGGGAACGGCTGGGCGCAAGAGCAGAAAGCGAATCCCTCACCGTGTCTGACAGTGGAAACCTTTGACGGGGTGGTGGAGTGGTTGCCTGGCTTTGGGCCCATCACTCTCTCTCCACCTAGCCTTCCTCACAGGACTGTTGTGAGGACGAAATGGGGAAGGAGCGCCTCGGAGGATGGGCGGGGTCATAAGTGCCCTGGATGGAGTCTGGGACACGGATGGGTCTCTGCCTTTGCAGCACCGACGACAGCACCGCTTGCGGTGGTCTCACTGGAGAATTCCACATTCAGCCCACCAAAGGTTCCCCTGCACCAACACAAAACTTGAGTCCAGTGCCACCTTTAAGACCAACAAAGTTTTATGGAGAGCCAGTTTCATGTAGGGGTTAAGAGAGCGGGCTCTGATGTGGGAGAACCGGGTTTGATTCCCCACTCTTCCACATGCAGCTGCTGGTGTGACCTTGGGTCAGTCACAAGTTCTCTCAGAGCTGTTCTCTCAAGGGCAGTTCTTGGGAAGAAGAAGAGGAGATTGGATTTATACCATGTGCCCTTCACTACCAAAGGGAGTCTTGGAGCAGCTTACAAGCTCCTCTCCCTTCCCCTCCCCACAACAGACACCCTATGAGGTGGGTGGGGCTGAGAGAACTCTGACAGAAACTGCTCTTTTTCAAGGACAACGTTGGGAGAACTGTGGCTTGCCCAAGGTCATCCAGCAGCTGCGAGTGGAGGAGTGGGGAATCAAACCCGATTCTTCCAGATTAGAGTCCATGCACTTAACCACTATACCAAACTGGCTCTCAAGAAAAAGAAGAAGAGGAGGAGGAGATTGGATTTATACCCCGCCCTTCACAACCCAAAGGAGTCTCAAAGTGGCTTACAAACTCCTTTCCCTCCCCCTGCCCACAACAGACACCCTGTGAGGCAGGCGGGGCTGAGAGAGCTCTTGACAGAAACAGCTCTTTTTCAAGGACAGCTCTGACAGAACCATGGCTTGCCCAAGGTCATCCAGCCAGGTGCAAGTGGAGGAGGAGTGGGGGAATCAAACCCAGTTCTCCCAGATTAGAGTCCGAACACTTAACCACTACCCCAAACTGGCGACCTCAGTACGCAGGGGGGGCACAGTGGGAGGGGGGATGGTTGGGGGAACGGTTGAGCCAAGTGTCTGCCTGGCTGGACGTGCCTCTCGAAAAACAGACCTCTGGAAGCTCCAGAAATGCTCAGGAGCCCTGGAGAGGCACAGGCAGGAGGGCAGAGCTGTGGCGGCCGTCCTGCTGAGAGCCAAGGGCTGAGTGCCACACGTGGTGCCTCTTTTGTGAGGTGGCACGGAGCCAGCGCCCCCTTGGCTGGAGTGCAGCAGGAGATGCCGGCTCCAAGAGATGCTCTTGGTGTACCAGAATATCAGCCCTGCAGGGTCAGGTCCGTGGTCCATCAAGGCCAGCATCGTGTCTCACACAACAGCCGGCCTGTTGCCCCCCAGAATCTGTCCCTCATATCTCCAGGAATTTCCCAAACCACAATTGGCAAGCCTAATTCCCTCGGGTAGTGAGTTCCATTTCTACATCCTGAATCCATTGCTCATCAACTTCATTGGGTGCCCCCGAGATCTAGTATTTTGGGAGAGGGACAAAAATGTCTCTTTGCCCACTCTCTCCACCCCATGCATGATTTTACGAATGTCTATCATGTGTCCCCCCCCCCCCAGTCAGTCTTCTCTTTTCTGAACTGAAGAGTCCCAGAGACTCTTCAGCCCTTCCTCCAAGGGAAGGTGCTCCAACCCCCTCATCATCTTAGTTGCACCCTCCTTCTGTACTGTCCCCAACTCCACAGTGTCCTTTTGGAGATCACGGTGACCAGAACTGCACGCAGTATTTCGAACGAGGCCCCACCATAGGTCTATACAGGGGCATTACAATACTGGTTGTAATCATCTCCAGCATGGCCTTTTCCATCAATGATTCAGCCTTTCCCTCTATCTGCTACCTCCTGTTTCCCGTTTCAAGTTCATTCCTCTGAGCAAAGCCATCTGAAGCCATAAAACCCAAGCTTTCTCTGTTGTGGCCACCTCTTGGCGGAAGGACTGCTT
>NW_015178890.1:0-3224 GCF_001447785.1 Gekko japonicus
TTCTCGGGAGCCTTCGGGCCCACCCCCCCAACGCCTCCCCCGGCCGACAAAACTGTTGTCCCGGTGACTTTGTTGCCTGGGACTTGTAAGTGGAGCTTTCAGCTGAGGAACAGGATGAGGTACTCAGTCCCCTCATACTCCTGAGTCAGGACAGCCCCCAGTCTGGTTTCAGAGGCATGGTTTCAGAGGCATCCATCTGGACCAAAAAAGGGCGTGAAAAGTCAAGGTTACACAGAGAAGTTGCTCCAGCCAACCCCCTTTGTAGGTCCTGAAAGGCCTCTAATGCCGCTTTTTCCCAGGTGAAGCAGTTGGGTGAACCTTTCTTAAGGAGGTCCGACAAGGGTGCTGCTCGTGAGGCGAAATGAGGCAGAAAGCAGCTGTAGTAGCACACCAGTCCCAACAAGCGTCGCAACTGTCGCTTGGTCTGTGGCTGAGGGTACTGTTGTATTTGTAAGACCTTCTGGGGAACCAGCCTCACCTGCCCTTGTCCTACCACGAATCCCAGATATTTCACCTCACGAAAGCCTAAGTGACTTTTAACCGGATTGGCGGTCAGCCCTGTGGCTTGGAGGGCTCGTAGAACAGTCGTGAGGTGGCCTAGATAGGATTGCCGGTCGGAGCTGAAAATTATAATATTATCGATGTAGGCGGCCGCGTACAACCGTCACTGTCCCAACACGCGGTCTACAAGGCATTGAAATGTGGCCGCTTCCCTATGTAAACCAAACGGCATGCGTTTAAACTGGAAAAGTCCATCCGGGGTGGTGAAGGCGGTTTTCTCCCAGTCTGTGAGATGGATAGGGACTTGCCAGTACCCTTTTGTAAAGTTTAAGGCAGAGAGGTAGTGGGTAGCCCCCAACTGATCCAGGAGGTGGTCTGCCCTAGGCGTGGGATAGGCATCGAACGTGGAGACTTGGTTTTCTTCCCTATAGTCAATGCAAAAGCGGGTGCTCCCATCTGGTTTCAGGACTAAAACCAAGGGACTACGCCGTTCACTCCTTGATGGCTCAGTAATCCCAGCCCTTAGCCCGTGCCACCTGGACCTTTTCCGTGATAATAGGATGATCAATGAGCATTGTATAGCTTGGTTGTTTGGAGAAGACGCCTGGCACTTCCTGCAGCACTTGCGCCAGCTGAGCTTTTTGAGTGTCGTCCATGGCGCCGTCTATCTGTGGTCCTCAAGTGGCCCGAGTTCCTCTAGCCAGTGAGCTTTGGGTATGGTTTATGACGTCTCGGAGACTGGGTTCGGTGGTGGCGGCGGACTCTTGTGGACGCCACATCTTCAACATATTGGCATGCAGTGTTCTCTTGTTGCGCCCCTGGGGCCCGCCTTGCACTTGGTAGGTGACTGGGCTTAAGGCCCGGGTAATCGTAAAGGGCCCCACCCACGGGACTGGTCCTGGATTCTGGTAGTGCTACCTTCTGGCCGTTCACCTTCTCTGGGACACTGCCCCATTTCAGCCACCAAATAGTTCTCCAGGAGGGTTGTCAAGGCCTCGGTATTGTTCTGTTTGCTGCGCAGGACCCACAGCCTCATCTCAGTGGGTAAGACCTGCAACGCTCATTCCAGGACCACCTTTTCGACAAGACCCTTTTTCTTCTCCATCTTTGGGCCTAACCACCATCCCACCCACTCTGTCATTTCGGCAAGAAAGAGGCAGGGGCAGTCAGTGGCCTTCCAGCGGTGTCCCGGAAACTTTTCCGGAACGTCTCCTCCGAGATCTCATACCGGTCTAAAATAGCCTTCCGAACGAGGTCATAGTCAGACGCCTGCTGCTTCGATAAGGACCGCATGGCGACTTGAACCTCCCCACACACGTGTGGGTGGATACAGCTTTCGCCCGATTCTCCCTCCTTATGTCTTCACATCCTGATTCCGCAACCCTCCTCGGCTTCTCTCTGTCTGCCTTTTATTAGTCCCCATCCATCCCCTTGGCTCGCCGCCCACACCTTAAAGTAAGGAAGCCAGGGGGTTACAACCAGAGATTCTTGGGCTTGCTGTGAGTGGCGTAGTCCCTTGGTCTTCGTTGGGGGACAGCCTTGGTAGGGGAAGATCCCCGGTCCCTCAGGGAAGCCCCACAGGGGTTCGCGCCTCCTGCGGGGTAGTCTGGAGGGATCCGGTGGTGCCCTCCTGACAACTGGTCTTGCTGCTTTGAGCTTTCCAACGAGCGGCACACACAACTTCCTGGAAAATGGTGTGCACGTAGGCCCCATCGGCCCTGCCACTGAACAATGGCACAGTCACTCAGGCCCAGCTGGTTCCCCATTCCGGATCTCGCTGCATAATGTGCTACTCAGAAGACCATGCTATGCCTCCAGTTTCTCTACAATTGTCAATTAAAATCTTGACCTCTTCTGGACTTGTTCTATCTCAGTTTGCATACTCAACTTTGGTGTTCCGATCTTCAGGGGTTTCTCGCAAGAAGTTCAGTGGTGATCCACACCTCTTATTCTGAAGTTTTCTCACCGCATCCGAGTGGCGTTTGTGGCTCACATGACGCTTAAGATAATCTATTTTCCACTCATCCCATTTCTTTCAGGTGCTCCAGTCCCCATCAACTTCTGCTTTGGGACATATTTTGCAGACTTTCATGTCATCTGTCTGACGATATTCAAATATGTCTTTTAGCGTCATGTTCTTGCGTCCAGCCATGTCTGGCATCACAGTTTCAATGGGAAACTTCGTCAGCCGCTCCGTCCTGGAAGTATAAAGTTTTTTCTTTGTATGTCCACCGATGAGTTGAGTGTCAGCTTTCCGCTTCGACATTTTCAAAGATCCTTGTCCCTGGGGGAATAACAAAGAAAGGAAAGTTTTCTAAAGCTGAAGTCAATGGGACTGGCTTCTGTTCTGAGTGGATATTAAAATAAACAACTGTGTTAACAGCCCCACAGTAAATATGTGCTTTTCTGAAATCCTGATAGAAGTGTAAAAATTAATAAACAAGGTGTAACACACCCTCAGTGCCTCAAAATAAGGGTTTTTTGCAATTAGCCCTCATAAATTAATGAACAAAATTTGTCGCTCCTTCCTTAAACCAGTGAAAATCTGCACCTGTATAAATATTGTTCTTCCTGATCCCTAAGCATAAATGAGGATTGTGCACAACTGAGCTAACTGGGATGAAGCTAGCAGATGCGGAAATTTAAAAAATGATATATTCCAACAATCCGTGAGCCATGGAAAGACAGAGGATGAGTGCCACGGTAGAGCCAGGGAGGCAGGC
>NW_015178891.1:0-3268 GCF_001447785.1 Gekko japonicus
AACTTTGCTGCCACATACACCAGACAACACAGCCACTGGACCTAATAACATCAACGACACCCTCTCAGGCTCATTTACTTGCTCATCTTCTAACATTGTACATGCCATTAAATGCCAACAGTGCCCTTCAATTCTCTACACAGGACAAACAAGACAAACCCTATCCCAAAGGATAAATGGACACAAATCTGACATCAGGAATCACAGGACTGAGAAACCTGTAGGAGAACACTTCAACCTTCTAGGACATTCAATGGGTGACCTCAAAATAGCTGTTTCATTGCAAAAAAAAACAACTTCAGGAACAGACTGGAAAGGGAAATTGCTGAACTACAAGTTATTACAAAACTCAGAACAAGAACACCCCCCCCCCCAGGACTTAACCAGGAAATTGGTTTCTTATCTCATTACATAGGCTAAATGCATTCAGTCCTTACATATGGATTCTCACCAAGAAGGGCTAAACATCTTCTGTATTTTAGTGTATTTCTTTTTTGGAATAGTCTATTGGAATAGTGAATGTAATGTAATGCAATGAATATTGGAAACGGTTCTTTTGACATAACACTGCACCCCACCTCAAAGGAAAGGATGCTGTCAGCTAACTCCACACTTGAGAGGAGACGAATGGAGCGTAACAGCAGCATCACAATTACTCTTAACAATTAAAAAGGATAGTTTTACACGTTAGTCTCCTACTTTGGTATATTTATTGCTCCACTGTTCCCCCCCCATAATTAAATCCAAAATTATTGTGACCAATAAACTTAACTTGTTATTGCTATTTAATCTTTGCATATGTCAAAACATATTCATTTAGTTGCATGCTAATCTGCTGTTCACTTATGTAGACGCATCTGCCTACATATATGAAACGTTAACTTCCATTTCTATGTATCTGAAGAAGTGTGCATGCACACGAAAGCTCTTACCTTGAATAAACTTTTGTTGGTCTTAAAGGTGCCCCACTGGACTCAAAATTTGTTCTACTTTTACCTACAGATTACAAGAAGAAGAAGAAGAGAAGAGATAGGATTTATACCCCACCCTTCACTACCCAAAGGAGTCTCAGAGCGGCTTACAAACTCCTTTCCCTTCCCCTCCCCACAACAGACGGTGGGGCTGAGAGAGCTCTGACACAAACTGCTCTTTTTCAAGGACAGTTGTGCCAGAACTATGGCTTGCCCAAGGTCATCCAGCAGGTGCAAGTGGAGGAGTCGAGAATCAAACCCAGTTCTCCCAGATTGGAGTCTGTGCACTTAACCACTACACCAAACTGGACTAAAATAATTTCAAGTGTTTTTTGAATTTAAAAACGTATATGTATGATTCCACTTCTGGAACAACTTACAGATACATGTCACATTAGAGTGGATGTAATTAGTGCATCTGTTGAAGTGCCGGTGTGCACCCACTTTAACTGTATGTGAATTGATTAGTGACTGTGAGCACATTTTGCTGGAGTGACTGTGTGCACCCATTTAAATTGTGTATCAAATGATTAGTGCCTCTGTGAGCACATTTTTGTGGCTTCTAAGCTGCTTGTTTGGCTCATTGAGTTTTCTGTTAATGATTATGTTATTGGATATATAGGGATTGCATTACGAAAGACGTAGAGACTTGGTTAGCATTAAAATCATACTTTAACTGATATACAGATAATTCTTAGAGTTACTGAATAATTGATCTTGGCATTTTCTTCACTGACAGTTACACACACCAAGCATCTCAGTTTTTCTGTTAAATGAGGAAGCAACAGCATCATGAGATTCTTGATAAAAAAAGATAGCTGAGGACACTGCAAGGACAAAAGACTGCAAATACTCTTGGTCTTTCGCCCCATGCCTGGCAAATGCAAGAGCCTTGTGTGTTTCCTCAGGCAGCAACTTATTTGAGCTTTAGTCTGGAAAGCATGCATGAGTGGATGTTGTGTGAAATAGCCAATTCCTAGGGTGTGTGAGTGGAAGTTGTGTGCAATAGCCGATTCCTGGGGCATGTGAGTTGAAGTTGTTTGCAATAACTGATTCCTGGGGCATGTGTGTGTGATAGCTGGTTCCTGGGGCATGTGAATGGATGTTGTGTGCAATAGCTGAATCTTGGGGGGGGGTGAGTGGAAGTTGTGTGCAACAGCTAATTCCAGGGGCACGTGAGTGGAAGTTGTGTGCAATAGTTGATTCCTGGCGCACGTGAGTGGAAGTTGTATGCAATCGCTGGCTCCTGTCGCACGTGAGTGGAAGTTGTGTGCAATAGCTGATTCCTGGGGCATGTGAGTGGAAGTTGTGTGCAATAGTTGATTCCTGGCGCATGCGAGTGGAAGTTGTATGCAATCGCAGGTTCCTGGGCATCAGCCGCAGAGAGTCGAGAACTGATGACCAGTTTATTACTGATTGCCTCGCAGACCTGTATTGTGCAGAAATAGAAAACCACAACACCTCTCCCCCCCCCCATGTCAGAGTGGTATAGAAAAAAGCTTGTCAATCACCTTTTTATATAAAATAACACATTATTGCAGAATGAAAAGGAAATGCTAAGCCAGACAAACTGACAGAAAGGCGGCTTTTATTTATAACATATAAGAACGACAGCTCTTTGGATGCGGTACAAGCCGTAGTATCTTTTTTCATTGACTAAAGTGACTATAAGGAGGAAAGGTGTTGTGGCATAGCCTAGTCTTGTCAAATCTCAGAAGCTAAGCAGGGTCAGTACTTGGATGGGAGACCTCCAAGGAAGTCTCTGCAGAGAAAGGCAACAGCGGACCACCTCTGCTTCTCATTCTCATTGAAAGCCCCTTGCTGTGGTCTCCACAAGTCGTTGTAACTTGATGGCACTTGTGTTCGGATGTAAGCGATTGTATGATTCATTTGTGAAGAAATATCTGGCATAGATTTTTGGATGCGCCCCATAAATAAAATAAAGGAGACCACCATGTTCAATGGTAGTTGCAAAGCGAAGGCTGCCAAAGATCAGTAAAGTCAGGAGAAAATATCAGAATGGGTTTTTTCCCCCCCCACCTTAACTTTTCTTGTAAGTAATCATAATTTAGGGCTTCTTCGAGACACTATATTCCCCATCTGAATATTCTGGCAGTGCAACCTACTATCACACACGCTATGGAAGAGTTAGCAACAGTTGTGGGCTTGGAGCGCCACCTTGTGGCACGTGTGAGTACCCATAGGGTGACTTAAACACTTGCCCTGACAGCTCCGATAGTAGAAGAAAGTGTGAGTCCAGTGGGCACTTTCAAGACCAACAACGTTTAATTCTGGGT
>NW_015178892.1:0-3725 GCF_001447785.1 Gekko japonicus
CCCCTTCCCCTCTCCAGCCAACCCGCCACTTTAAATGCCTTCCCGCTGCTTGGAAGGCCTTCCCTGGCCCACCCACTTAGGCAGGCAGGCCAGGGAAGGCAGTGGGTGCCTCAACAGGCCTTCCCCTGCCCGCCTGCTTTTAAATGCCTCCCCACTGCTTGGAAGGCCTTTCCCGGGGGGCCAGGGTTTGCTGGGCTTGTTACTGCCAGAGCGCTGCTCTGTTGCGCTCCAGCAGGAAATGACCTCTGCATCTATGTGACTGCAGTAGGGAAGGAATGATGGCCATTTGGCCTCATCAAGCTTGGCTGAACCACCCCCTAACCTTTCCCCAGAATATCTAGTATTTATGGATACCTCATTTACTCAAGAACTATGGCTGAGCTCTTGCCCGGAAGGAGTTTCTGAGCCTCCAGATTTCAAGCCCTCCCTCCTTACCCATGGGGTTATATGACTGTACCAAATGTTGCTCAGAAGTGAATCAGAAATCCCCCATGGCTATTCCTTCCCTATTCCCTTCACATATTCAGAAAGAATACTCACTCTCAGCCAGCTCATTTGGGAAGGAAATATGCTCTTGGGATCCTCTTGAGGAATAGTCCAGTTTTTCTGTACATGCAAGGCCATTGTTTGTCTCCACCAAAGTCTCCCTTATACTTCTGGTTTCTTTTGGAGAGAGAGAGACAAAACTATGGTCAAGATCAAAGCCCACAATCCCAACCAGTATAAGGGGAATGGATCTGTGAGGCAAAGCACCCTAGTTCCCACAAATGTTAACGTGATTATTAAGTGGCATGGTCCGGCTTTCAGACTCCAGAATGTGGTCAGTGATTAATTGTGAGAACCGGTATCCAGTTGTGTAACCAGGAGGGAGGGGGGATTAGGAGGGTGCTAAAAGCCTCTGGAAAATTCTGTCAGGGAGGACCACGACCCTAGAGAGGCAGAAAGTATAACACGGGTATTGACTAGAAGGAAGTCTTGTTAGCTTTATGCTCATGTCATGCTAGTAAGCCTTGATATAGTTATTACCGGTTATATATTATATCGGAAGGATAGGGGGGGAAGGGTTGGAGGTGGGGTAGCTCTGTATGTCAGAGAGGGTATAAAGTCTAGAAAGACTGAGAGGCTAAGTGAAGTGGATTCGCTTCTGGAAGTTCTATGGGTTGAAATAGGGGGGCCAAAAGGAAACTTAACACTGGGAGTTTGTTATCGCCCACCAGATCAAAAGATAGAGGAGGATTATAAAATGATGAATGCCTTAAAGATAGCAACTAGACAAAAACACTGTGTAATAATAGGTGATTTTAACTACCCACACATTGATTGGAGGTCCTACCCCTCCTCAAACCCCACCCTCTCCAGGCTCCACCCCTCAAGTCTCCAGGAATTTCCCAACCTGGAGTTGGCAACTATCTCCTTCACAGTCAAGCATCAACCTGTCATTATCTGCCCCTCATTCTTCCACTTTCCATCTCCCCCACACACACCTGCAGCCTCTACCGCGCTCTGAAACCCTGACTGCTACGTCACATTCGCTGTCACAGGAGGGCCATCTCAGCAGGGTATAAGGACACAGAGTCCACCCTTTTCTCCAGGGGAACTGATCTCTGCCATCTGGAGAGCAGTTGTAATTCTGAGTGATCTTCAGCCCTCACCTGGAGATTGGCAACAATGGTTCCCCATAATAAAAAGTAGTTTTTCTCTGCAATGGGGACCAAAGCAGCTTACGTCATACTCTTCTCCCCCTTGTGACCTGCACAACAACCCTGTGAGGAAGGTTAGGCTGAAAGTCTGTGACTGGTCCAAAATCACCCATTCAGCTTCCACAGCGAGAACTTGGGTCTAGCAGACCGTGCTCTGAAGCGCTGACTGCTACACCTAGGGTAGCCAACCTCCAGGTGGAGCCTGAAGATCACCAGGTATCATAGACTCTACCATAAAATCTCCAGGAATTTCCCTACCTGGAGCTGGCAACCCTAGTCAGGACTGGCCCCTATTAGTTTTCTCCCAAAGGTCAAAATAGGCATGTAAAGGGCCTTTTACTGACAGACCCAAGCTTGGTTGCCTAGCAACAGGCACTGAGGGGAAAGTAGGGTTGCCAGCTCTGAGTAGGGAAATATCTGGAGAGTTGGGGGGTGGATCCTGTGGAAGGCAGCATTTGGGGCAGGGAAGGACTCAGCAGGGTATAATGCCATAGGGGAACTGATCTCTGCCTGGCAGACCCTGCTCTGAAGTGCTCTGCTATGCCTAGGGTAGCCAACCTCCAGGTGGAGCCTGAAGATTGACAGGTATCACAACTGAACTCCAGACAACAGATCTCCCCCCCCAAGAAAATAATTGCTTTGGACGGTGGGCTCTATGGCATTCTGTTCAGCTGAGGCTTCTCCCCTCCCCAAACTCTGGCTTCCTTAGACTGGCTTCCTTAGACACAGAATATCCAGGAATTTCCCAACCTGGAGCTGGCAACCCTACTCAGGATGGGCCCCAATGAGTTCCTCACAAAGGCCTGGAGAGGATTTCCTTCTACCAGCAGCTACTGAGGGAAAAGCTATTTCCACAGAGGAGCCAAGCAGGAAAAGTGTCTTCGTCAGGAGAGACAGCCACTTGCCAGTAATTCTGACAGGGAACAGTGCCTAAGGTGGGAGTGGGCGGGGAAGAGGAGCAGACCCAGCACCTGGCCAATGGCACACGAGTACTCTTGAGTGGCAGCTGATGGGCCAATGGCTGATGGAGCGCATTGCACAGCCAGTGGGAGAGCTGGAAAGTGCCACCACACTAGTCAATTATATATAAGGAGAGATTTTATTTATATCCCGCCCTCCCCACAAGGGACCTCAGGGCAGCTCACATCAGTCTCAATATAATAAAATTAAAAAACAACTCTAATATAACTATTTGAAACTGAATGGAATGATAAAATACTGTGTAAACAAATAAGATCAGATGTCAATTTTGATATCATCAGATGAGTTAAGACACAACAATGGGTACCCCGATGTCTATTTGGAACCAAGCCACTGGTGGGAGATTGGCTAGAGGGGGGGGATGTACGCCGCCTCACCCAAAAGCTCAGTGAAAGAGCGCCATCTTGCAGGCCCTGCGGAACTCTGATGTTCTGTCTTCTTGGTGCTTGGGGAGGTCAACAGTGGGAGGGCTTCTAATGTCCTGGCCCCACTGGTGGACCTTCTGATGGCACCTGGTATTTCTGGCCACTGTGTGATATAGTGTTGGACTGGATGGGCCTTTGGCCTGATCCAACATTGGTGTCTCTTATGTTCTTATGTTCTTAACAGATCCTGCAGGGCCCGGATCTAATACGGGAGCACATACCACCAGGAGGGGGGTGATGTCCGTGGGGCCGGAGACTACCAAAAATGCTGATTTGTAGACCTCAGTGTCCTACGGGGCTCATTTGCAGAGAGGTGGTCTCGAAGGTATGCTGGCCCCTGGCCGCATAGGGCTTTAAAGGTAAGCACCAGCACCTTGAAACAAATCCGGAATTCAATGGGCAGCCAGTGCAGTTCATGCAATATTGGGTGGATAAGAGCCCACACAGGTGTCACTGTTAACACCTGTGCTGCCACATTCTGCACTATCTGCAACTTCTGGAGTAGAGTCAAGGGCAACCCCAAGTAGAAAGAGTTACAATAGTCCAGTCTGGAAATGACCACTGCATGGGTCACTGTGGCTAGGTCCCCTGCACAGGGGATTTATCCTCTGGTTAATAC